>NW_025111062.1:600000-869038 GCF_015476425.1 Leptopilina heterotoma
ATATTCTTTAGAGTCACGAAGTAAGAATTTTGTCTGGAATTTAATTTTGTCAGGGAAAAAGAAAATTAAATGTTTGTTGGCAACAAATGTATAGTTTTAAAAACTTGGAAAAATTCCGTTTTTTAACCTGGAAATCCTGGAAAAGTCAAGGAATTTGAAATGAGCAAAAGCGTGGCAACAATTATAATACAACCAATTTTTAGGTTGCAAATAAAAATGAGAAAATTGAAATTTGAACTTTAGCTCGGTAGTAATTTTCCTTTCATGTTTCACATATCATTTATATTTGAATCGGTTTGAAATGGAGTAACGGTCTTTCTTCTCAATCGTCTCTAATGGTCGCGCTTGTAGTTAAGCTTACAGTGAAATACGTAAAGCCAACTACTTCGTCGAAAGATTATCACGTGTATATACATATATATATGAGAAAAAGTTGAGATTTTATACCTTGCACAAACGGTATACAGGACGCACCGACTCAACTTCTTTTACCTATATATATATATATGCTATATGGTGGAAACAAACAAAACAACGGAAGTTTTTCCTTAAAGGAAATCTAATGTAAATGTGTCTTTCGGAATTCAATTATAATTATACGAGCTATAGAGAACTACCGCGCATAATTACCAAAAAAGAAATCTCGATTTTTCCTAAAATTTTTAATTTCGAACTGATTTCAGTTTTTTCTAAATCTATTGGTCCGAAAAAAATGGAATATTAAATATATAAAATATAAACAAATATTTATGATTAAATATTGACTAATATTTTGAAAAAAAAAATGAGTCGTTTTTCAAAGGTATATAGAAATTGAAGGGGAAGTGATCATTTATATACTCAGAAATGGAAATTAAATAGATATACGCGCGCAGAGGAAATAGAAATTCTGGGAAAGAGCTATTAAATTTGAATAAAAAGGTTGTTTGGTTTTCTTTAATAGCACTAAATTTTTTGGTATTTCCGTTCATTTTATTCATTATTAGATCCTTTTTTTTCTGCTACCGTAATTTAATTTCGCTAATATATTATTTATATTTCCTGGAAGTCTGTATCATTTGAATATTCTCAATATTTAATCATCGTCGATATATAATATCTGTGAAAAAAAAATAATAATTTTTTGATTATATATGACTTGCGGGAGCATTTTTGTCTGATAGAATTTAGGAATTAATAATAATTTATTCAACGTCCCCCTTTGACTGTATAAAGTATTTATACACATATATATATGTATACATGTATTAAATGTATATATTTATATGCATGACTCCGGATTTCCGAAAGTGAATCGCTTTTATACTTTGAAGTTAAATTCAATTAGCTCAGCAAATTTGCTTTTCTACGAACTAATCCGAATTAATTATCTTCGTTAACCTCAAATTCCAAAGAAAATATTATAACCCAAGGGAACTTGACTTTATTATTATAAGAAAAAATTATTTCATCATATAAAAATTTAATTACTTTCCATCATCCATTATTATATGAGAATTTTGAAAAGAATTTCTTTCGGATACTTTTATTATTTTTGTTCATTCGTGGGACGAAAATAAAACGATTATGATTAATATATTATTGAAGTCTCTTTTTCAATTTTCTGTACGGTTCTGATTTTTTTAATTTTCAGAAACTAAATTAAAATATTTTCAACTAAAATGCTCCAAACAGATAGTTTTGCCACACAAATTTAATTTTGTTTTTCCCTGATTTCCATAGACAAAATTTTGACTTTTTTTTATTAGAAAATTCTACGAGAATTCAATTATTTATGTACAAAAATAAATTATTTATTGAATAATTGAATGTTTCTTAAAATTCAATAAAACTTTTTCAAAAAAATTAATTTCAAAATTCAATTATTTTTAGTAAATTCACGCTATATTGCTTTTAATTTTCAATTATTATCTAAAATTTTAACTGAAATTCATTTTTATGAAATGAAAATAAATTTTTATTAGAAAATTCTACTAGAATTCAGTTATTTAAATACAAATAAAATGCAAATAAATAATTTATTGAATAATTGAATGTTTCTTCAAATTGAATTCAATAAAGGATTTTATCAACAAATTTTTAAATAATTGAATTCTGTTAACGAATTTGAATAAAATTTTTAAAAATAATTACATTTTTCGAGAAATTTGATTAAATAAATAGTGAAAATTAACGATCACTCCGAGTCAAGGAAAATAAAAATAAAAGAAATTCAATTCTTTGATTCAATTTGATTAAAAATAATTGAAATTCTGTGATGAGTTTTATTATTTGTAAAAATAATTGAATTTCTAAAAAGAATTTTATTATTTACAAATGTAATTGAATTTCTAAAAAGAATTTTATTATTTATAAATGTAATTGAATCCCTATAAAAATTTTATTATATTTTTGAATATAATTGAATTTCTGCAATCATTTGTATAATTTCTTCAAAATCCAATTAAATTTATTCAATATTGGAATTTTATAAAACTTCAAATTTAAACCTTATTTTTGAAGTTCATCTGTTTTAGGAAAATTGTAAACGCTTTTAAAATTCAATTATAATTTTGAAATATTTAAGTATAGAATTGTTTATTAAATAATTTCTAAGTAATAATTTTATATTATAGTTTTTCAAAATTTAAGTTATTTAAAAAGAAATTATTGTCAGAAATAAAAAAACTAAAGGTTTTGTATATTAGAATTCGTGGTAATTTCATATATATATATAGTTATTATGAGTCAAACAAAAAAGACACAAAAAATTCAGAATTTTCTTATAAATTCTAAAAATTAAATTTTTTACAGTATAGTACTTTTAATAAAAATCCCTGATTTTTCCCTGACCTATGTGGCAACCCTAATATGCAAATCAGTTAGCAGATTTCGAATCTAAGGGAAAATATTTTTTTCAGGGGAAAAGTAATATGTAGTCACACATTCTTAGGCTACGCTGGGTCTTTTCATTCTAAGATTGATTACTCAAATTCTGAGAAGTGATTAAAAGTAATTTTTTTTTTTGACATGATAAGTGGATAGTGCGATGAGTTTCTGAAAATGGTACGGTAGAATGATCTTGTGGCTAATAATGATTATAAATATATAGAGAAAAAGTGAGCTCTTGGAAGAGCAGGAAGTTGAATTTGATGGAGGAAGATGAAAAAAAGGAGGAAAAAGGGAGATGAAGGAGATGAAGAATAAGAAGAAGAAGAAGAAGAAGAAGAAGAAGGACAGCAATCCTGAAAATCGTCAGAGTAAAATTAAAGGACGTGGGGGCTATTTTTTTGAATAACTGGAGCGCATTGAGAAGGCAAACATAACAGGTTGCTCTCTGGTGATCTCTTCGGAGCGCTACGCATCACTTGATGTGTGTTCATCGTTCATGGTTTTCGTTTGGTTTTCGTATGCCTAAGCACTATACGAAAACAAATCTGACTGAAACAAAAACTCTTGGCTACCATCTGCTCAGTGGGACGCGACGTTTAAAAAATTTGGTCCAAACATTGACGATCGCAGCATCACGACTCGGGTGCCTATTTCTTTCCAGTCGGATTCCCCAGAGCCAGGTGTCCGCATCTTATAAATTTCAATATGTGAGGATGGACGAGAGGCGAGGCTGGGAGGGAGTGAAGGTAAAAACCTGCAGGAAGAAGGCCACCTTATACAAAAAAGATAAAAAGGAACCCAAGGCACGGTGACAGGGGAGGGGAGGAGGGAAGGGGCCTAATTCGGAGTGCTACCGGCTTACGCAAGACGTCAGGCTGGACAAGTTTTGTCCGCACGAGGAGCCGCAAGGAGCCGGTCTCTTTTATTCTTAAGGAGCGTGAGTGAAAACACTTTTGGAACGACTGCGCGTGGTCGTACATTTGCGTTTTAAAGAGTTGCCGTTTAATGAGAACCTACTTCGCATTCCTTTCATCAAAATAAATACAAAAAAGAAAGAATGAGCGACCTGCAATTATATTCTCCTTCACGTGTTCCTGTGTACGTGTGTGTGTGTGTGTGTGTGTGTGTTGACCGAAAATCTTACAATTTCAAAAAGCAAAACAACTTTGACTCTCAAATATACTCTCAGGGCTCGAACCAGTCAAACTATTTCAAAATACAGACTTTACGGACCAAAAACGACTACTTTAGTCCCTACCATTAAATTTATAATTTCTAAAATTAAAAACCATTTTTTCATAAAATAAACATATAGGTATTTTAATCCCTAGAGTCAAACTAATATTAATATTTTAGCATCTATAATTATAATTTTATTCCTTTTCAGGTTATCGAACAAGATCCATTTTGGGTACCATCGACAGAGGAGGAATACAAGCATTTTGGGGAAAAATCTGATTGTGGAAATCGCGCGAAAAAATACATAGACGCAGTTCGTCGGCGAAAAGGACTTCCAGTTGATTCTCAACTCGTCATGCACGCTGAGAAACAACGAACTCTTAAAAAAAATAAATGAAATAGACAAAAAAATAATTGAAAAAAATACATTAACGAATTTATTCTCAATCACAACTTTTGTTTTAAAAGAATCTCTAATACAATTCATAAATGAAATAACTACCGATTGTTTAAAAAATTCAAATAGAATACTACTTATTGCTTCAATATTACATGGAAAGCTTGCTGAAATATTGGCTGATACTGCTAAAAATTTCATTTTATGATGTTGATACATATTGTATATTAATTTAATATAATAAAATTATAAGCAACAAGCTTTCTATAAGTAGTAAATTTGGAAGTTAGCAACAAGTTTGCTTGCCGCAAACTTTCTCCAAGATTATAAGTCTGAGAAGATTCTTTCAAATTTTGATGATTCATTTTGCTTTATTTTAATAATTTTTAATAAAGATTTTAATTAATTAGAAAATAAATTGAATACAACATGTTAACATTTAAAAGAAAAAAAAATTTTAATGTTTTATATCTGAACTCAAATATTAAAATAAATAATTAACATAAAATCTGTATAAATAATTAAATTAAATAAAGTACTTTTTTACGATTCAAAGAAAAACTAAAGCAAAGAAAAAAGCGCATTTTATAAAAAGTTTCAGATAGATTTTCAAATTTTAAAAACACACACTGAAAAAAAAATTATTTGATTCAAATAACCGGTTAATTGACTCCAATTAATATTATTTGATTCAATTAAATATTTAATTTTAGTCAATTAATCTGTTATTTGAATCAAATAAATTTTTTTTCAGTGCAGCATATTTTACATTAAAACAATGACTTTGTACTATATAGATTGAAAAATATATACTGAAAAAAAGATTTATTTGATGCAAGTAACCGATTACTTGTGTATTTATTTACAAATAAATGTTTACTTGAGTCGAATAATCTTTATTCGAATCAAATAAATTTTATATTTGAACCAATAATTTCAGTATTTGGAGCAAAAATGATTTATAATATTATTATATTTAATTGATATAAATTATTGGAGTTAAGTAAATATTTATTTGTTAATAATTATTTGATAATAATTTATTTGATAAGTACTTAAGGTTATTTGAATCAAATGCGCATTTTTTTCAGTGTATCATTTTTATAAAATTAATTCTGCACTGTTTTTATAATTTACCAACAATATAAATATATGAATTTTGTTATTTGTACAAAAAAAGGAATAAAATAACTTACATTTTTCTTAAAAAAACAAATATTATTACCTTGCATTGAAAAACCTGACGAAGCCGCGTCATCGCACTTGTCAAGAAAGGAACCACGTGAATTCCGTCAATTCATAATTACATTTGATTACATTTGCAAAAATATATCGTATTTCATTCAATTTTCGAGATTCAGAGAGAAAATAAATAAAATATGTTTTTCGAAGCGAAGACAATGATAATCGCGGGAGATTGACTAACCAGGCAAAGGAAATGACGCGTCTGCGGCGTCACTGTTGCCAACCTTCGAAGAACTGAAGTGAATATAGCGCCAAATTTCAAAATTTTTCCCTATTTTTCTTAACTTTTTCAAAAATGTTTTTTTTCCGAAATTTTATTTTTTTACAATCTTGCTACCAAAGTAAACAATTGTTTTTTTAATTTTTCTAGATTAATATTATGTGTGGAACTAAAATATTCATTTTGTTTTGCTACAATCAACATAACCTAACATTTTCTCACACTGCGGAAAAAATGTTATCAAATTTAATGAATTTAATTAATGTCACTGGGTAATTGTTAATTTCAGTTAATTTAGAGAGTTTAAATCAAAGATAGATTATTAATCATAATCATAAGAATAAACTGTTTTGCAAAAGAAAAAATAACTTACCGATTCGTCGTCGCGTCATCGCATTTGTTAAAAAGGAACCACAAGAATTGAATCCTTCCACACTTGGATCTGCACAATCGTCTTTCATTGAACTTTTCGATTACGGAGAAGATTAAATAAACTGTTTCACAATTAAAATATGTTTGTTCGAAGCAAAAACATTAAAAAGCGGGAGATCGACAACATGCGCCAAAGGAAATGACGCGTCTGCGATTTGTCATTGTTGCCAACCTTTCTTCGGTTATGTCGGTAAGGTAGAAAGCCTAATGTCGGATTCATAGGTGCATTTTGGTGGTAAGGTTGAGAATCTTTTTTCACTGACATCTGAACGTGAATCTCGAAAACACTCAGACAACCCAGTGAAAACGGTGGCAACGTTGTAAAAAATAAAAAGAGTGGAGGTTTTTATTTGTGTAACTTGGTGTATGTGTGTGCTTGTGACTGTTCAGTGCTTTACAGTGAATGTGCAAGGCATTGTGGGTTATTGTTTATCGGTTTTTGTATTTGATGAAACAATAATTAAGCTTTTTCAGGTAAAAATAAGAAAGTAGTTATTTATTTTCTTACAAGTATCACAAGTATCTCTACTTTTACGACTTTTACTTTTTCATTTTTACACCTAATTTTTTTATTCTGATTAAGTGTTACACATCTTCCGGTAATTGAATATGTCCTAATATTTTTTTAAACATATTCTCAAAATGACCAATTTCATTTTATATTTGTCAACTTTTTACAATTATAAACATTAAAAATAGTATTTGTATACATTTTGCCTTTTAAAGAACTTTTTATGGAGGTTATGTATTCTGACAGATTGGAGAGATTTTCTCTTTTTTGAACACCTTTACAAATATTACCACCAGTTCTTATGCTACTTTATTGAAAATTGTTTTTTTTTTTAATGTTGACTACAAAGTAAATATTTTATCTTGTACAACATTCAACGGCTAGTTTTTTTTATGTTTTTATTTTACAAACTGTTGAGCCTGTTGAGAAATAGACGAAATTTCTTAGAATGACTTTATATGACTATTAATTTTTATATTATTAATTTCTTTTTAGAATGTTTTAGCATCTGAATCGAAGGCGATTTAATTAGTAAAGAAATTTAGAGCCCATTGGGCAAATTATTTGGTCAAAATGTCACCAGTTCCATTGGAAGGTCATCAAACTCCTGTGGCAAATAATATACCACAGGAGGGAAATCGAGGAGGTTCCATTTCTTTAGGAATGCTGATTGATTTTATCATTCAACGAACTTATCACGAGCTCACCGTTCTCGCCGAATTGTAAGTAAAATTGGATATTCAAGCGAGAAATGTTAATATTTAATAATTTTAAAATCGACGAAGAAAAAGTAAAATATGAACTTAGATTTTAATTTGAATAAAATTCAAGTTTGAATCTTTTTTTGCAGACTTCCTAGAAAAACTGACATGGAGAGAAAAATAGAAATTTACAATTTTGCTGCGAGAACGAGACAATTGTTTGTTCGACTTTTGGCATTGGTAAAATGGGCCAATAGTGCATCGAAGGTCGACAAATCAGCCGTAAGCTTTTTTTCTTTTTCGAACAATTTCTTTAATAAATTATTTTCATCTATATTTAATATTTAAATTATTGTCCAGCGGATTATGGCGTTTTTAGATAAGCAATCTCTTCTTTTCGTCGACACGGCGGATATGCTGGCAAGAATGGCACGTGAAACACTGGTTCACGCGAGACTTCCTAATTTTCATATTCCTGCCGCCGTCGAAGTTCTCACCACTGGAACTTACAGTCGATTACCTACTTGTATAAAAGTTAGTTTCGCTCTTAAATGTCCCTTAAAATAAAATATTTAATTTTGTTAAATTACAATTATTTATTGTTTCAATAGGAACGAATAGTGCCTCCGGATCCGATAACTATTTCGGAAAAGAAGAGTACTCTTCAAAGATTGAATCAAGTTATTCAACATCGACTGGTGACTGGAAATTTACTGCCACAAATGAGAAATCTCAAGGTATTTTTCCCCCCGCATTTATTGTATTTTGGAAATTATTTGAAATACAGATCTTCGGATAGTGGGACTATTTTTCGATTTATTTTCTGAAAATAATCGCGACTTTTTTGCGCTTTAAAGCCAACCCGAGATTTGCAAATAAATAGAAACTATAAAGGACGAATTTGACGAATTTTAATTATTTACACATTTTTAGATCGATGCTGGAAGAGTAACTTTCCTCGTTGAGCAAGAATTTTCCGTTTCGCTGACAGTTATGGGAGATGGACAAGGCGTTCCTTGGCGTTTATTGGAACTTGAAATTCTCGTCTCTGACCGTGAAACTGGAGATGGAAAAGCTCTCGTTCATTTACTGCAAACACGTTATGTTCACCAAGTAATAAACAATTTTTATTACTTTCATTTTCTTATTTTCAAAACTTAATTCGTATGATCCACAAATTTCGAACGTTGAACTGAACGAAATTTTTGGTACGTGACGCAAAATTATTGTACAAAAATTTGAAGAAGAATTAAATAAATTTCTTTTGATTGAACGTTTAGAACTTTTGGAATTTGTGTTTATTGAAAATTATTAAGAGTTAAATGTAGTTTGTTAAAAATTTTACTTTAATTCTTGTTATTTGTATAGGTCGTTCAAGCGAGACTTGCCGAAAGTTCAGATCCACTGTCGGAAGTTTATCACATTTTGCATTTCTTCTGTCAATCGCTTCAACTGGAAGTTCTTTATTCTCAAACTTTGCGACTGATTCGTGACAGACTGGACGATCACATTCACGTGGACGAATACACGCCTGGAAAATGTCTCTCTGTTTCCTACTGGAGGTAAACTTTACTTCTTATTATTACAGAGAAAGTGTAAGAAATCATTAATTTCAAAAAATTGGCATTTTTCCAGGGAATTGACAAGTAAAGATCCAAGGTCAGAACTCGGGTACAGAATGTCGATTCAGGTTGATCAACACGAACCAGCAAGGCCGTTGGCTGTCGTTCATGTTCCTTCCTTGGGCAGCAAGGTAATTGAATATTTTTTCATAAAAATTTATTATTTACGTTTATTATTAATTTATTATTTTTTGTAATAACAGGAATCGGAAATAGCTGACAGAGCAATTAGATCGGATCAATTATCAATGGAGTGTCTTCTCGTTCATACGATTTATGTGAGAACTCGAAGTCGACTTTTCGATTTGAAGCAGGAACTTCAAGCTATGTTGAAAGACGTTGAATGTAAGTTTAGCTCCTTTTTCACACACTTTAAACTTTAAATATATATATTTTTTTAATATTAAATTCTTTTTTTTAACAGGTACACTCGCAGGATCTCCGGCCATCTTATCGATTCCGATTTTGCAACCCTGTCTTCGTGCCGAACTGCTTTTAGTCACTGTCGACACACATACTGGAATGCTTCAATGTCACGTTCCCCAATATGACGCGCCTCTTGTTCCAGAACTTACGACTGCCCTAAACACAGATCGCTCTCGTCTTCCGAATTTAATCTCCGAATTGAGGTTAGTTCGCCTTTTCGTTGGTTCTTTCCTCGAAATAGTTGTTTATCTCCAATTCAATTGTTATTAAATTATTATTATTATTTTCTTCAATTTTCCTAGATATTGGATCACTCAGAGAAGATGTGAAAAAACGTTGCAGCATTTGCCTGCAACACCTCACGAACGTCTACCACTTTTATACCACGCGGATCATCCGATGTCGAAAATCAATAAACATCGAATGTTTATTCAATTGCACAGACATCCTGCAATCATTCTCGTGAGTAAATTTTTATTTTCATTGTCGAAATTAATATTTTCTCTGAATTTTTCTTGACTGGTAAACAAATTGCTTTAGATCGTCACTTTCAAGGAGAAGGAAGTAGCACCCTGCGAAATTGAATGTTCGTTCTACATGGCAGTCGTGAAGCACAGTTCAATCGACGGCGATCCACATGACGACAATATCGAAGCGGAAATTCCGAAAATGTACCTCAAAGTGCAAAGTCTAATTGAATTTGACACATTTGTCACGACTCACGGACCATTTACGAGTGTCGACAGTGGTAAGAAGGATATTGTTGTTTTTCAATTTTAGTGCAAGAAATAACGCTTTTTGGTCTTCAGTGCTGTTTTTCATCTTTAACAACTTTTGCTTATTCTAACATAAAATAACCAATTGTATTTTGTTAAATAGTTTTTCTAATTTAATAATAGCGATTGAATAAAAATTAACATCTGGAAACATTGTGCTTGGTATCCCTTTGCGGTGTCTGCTGTTCTTTATGGGATTAATGGGTGAATTTTTTAGGGAATAATGATCAAGATGGGGGGTGCATTACAGAAGTGGTGGAGAAGGGCAGCAATAAACGGCGAAGTGGAACAAGTGGTGGACGCACTGACGTCACTGGTACACCGCAAAATCGACGACCAAAATTACCGGCGTATTTCATTCCTGAATTAGCGCACGTTGTGGCGTTTTGTGATGAGCGAATTCCGTTTGTCACTTTGGCACAGGAGGTAATATTATTTCTCATCTCCAGACAATAATTATATTAGCAATAGTTGTTTTTTAATTATTAGAAATAAATTTTCAATTGTTTTCATGTAGCTCACAAAGAGAGAAATAGCACATCAAGGTCTTCAAGTGGAGGCTCACGCGACAGCTTTAGTATTAAAACTGGTTCAATTGCCGGCACCCTCTCCGAATATTGCGACCAGTTCCGCGTGGCACGCACTTCTCAAACGATTATTGAGTGTCGCGATAAGAGTTCAAGCGAAAGGAATGGCCAAGTCCTGGATGGCTGAATTCGTTTTCTATGGAAGTCCTCTGTCCAGTACTCATCCCAAGGAACAAGGTATTTATTTATTTATTTAAGAAAAAGTGTCAATTCCTTATTTTATTGTATGAAAAAGACTCGAATTCGTTCATAGTGGAAGCTTAAAGAATCAGAAACATTTTACTTAGCATAACCTAAAATTTAACAAATATTTATTATCTTTATTATTTTTTTCAAGGACTACGAAGACCGGTTTACTTTCAGTACGATATGTTGACTGCGGAGAACATAAATCGAACAGTTGATTCACTATTCAGTGATTGGGCCCAAATTGTTCATTTGTACACAATCGTTCACGATCTTGCTGAATATTTTAAAATGGGTAAACAAATTTTACAAAAAATATTCAAAATATGACAAATTGAATTTTATAAATTTTGTTTTTTTTCAGAGAAATACAATCTACGAAGCATGGTTACAATTAAATCGTACAATTACAGTAAATTAGTGATAGCTTATGGATCAAGTCGAGGAGCAACTGTCACAGTGCAATGGAGCACAAAAGACAAAGCGTTTAAATTAACTTTCGGTAAAAGTCCCTGCAATACGACGATGAATGCTCATTCGATTATGAAAGAACAACTGGAGGCGCACTTAAATCAACAGCGAAACTTGGCACAAATTATTCACATTCTCAATGAAACTCTTCAACCTCTCACGTCTATTAGTAAATTACCGTCAATTCTGCAATTGTGCATTCACAATTCCGTAAGTATTCATTTTTCTGACATCTAAAATTTAAGTTTTATTTAAGTTTTTTCGGAAAATTTTTAATTAATTGTGACGCGCTCCCAAAAAAGATACTTGAGAAGCAAATAATTTTAGGTTATGTTTATATTTGTTGGGAGTAAAAATACAGAAAGAGAAGTTAATTACTATTAAAAATTGTTTAACTTCCAATTTTTGTTAGCTCCAAAATACTCGAGGAGAACTGTCTTCGAATTTACATACTTAAACAGAAACTTTTAATGTAGATGAATCTGACATGAACATAACCTATAACTTGTTTGCATACCTTTCCTGAAAGTGCGTCACAATTTGTTTATTATTTCTCAATTGACACAATTTTCTTGTAGAGACCGCAAATTCCCGTGCAAACGTTCACGATAATGCCGCAGCGTGTCGGCTTAGTGAGAATCGCATATTTGGGAATGTATTGCTTGGAGTTGAGACTGCGAGGTGGAGGACTGGTGAGTCTTCGCGACGGTGCCTACAGTCGTTTCGATCGAAGCAACGTTGTCGATGAATTCACACCCACTCAGGGCTTAAAGGTAAATTTTCTATTCTATTCCATTTTCTATTCTCTATAATTTGACAATTTTTGGTTGATAGACCTTCCTGTCAAAATACGTCGACGAAAGCGCTGTTTATCGAAGAAGATCGCAATCGGAGGACGACAATCCACCATCTCCAGTGGCAATGGACAGTGAAGGAGGTGGAAATGTCGGTTTCTTGGGACATCATCGAGGCGGACCGCAATCTCCAGCTCAGCAAAGAGACAACTTGAGATTCCATCCGCCACTGACACCGCCATCGGGTAGCAATCCTCACACTCCCGCCAGTCCCCATACGGCGAACATCTCTCAGGTAGGAGAGTGAAAAAGAACTTTTATCAAAGGTGAAAGATTTCTTTTAAACTAAATAGTTACCAATTTCCAAAGGCGAGTCAGCATCAGAGCTTCGGCAGCAGTCCGGCGACGTCTTTCAATTTAGCCTCGCCACCTTCCTTGCCACCCAACACTCCGAACATGCTGCCTCATCCATCGCCAGGATCGGGACTGGTCGCGAACAGTCCTCTGAATCAAATGCACGTCCCTAGTCCCGCGGGCCTCATGCCAACCTCGTCTCCGGGTCCCTGCGGCAACGTTCAAGTCGGACATTCACCCGCGAGCTCGTTCATGCAAACTGGTGAGATTAAGAAAAAAAAAGTTACTTTTTTCCTCTAAATATTGGAGAAATTTCACAAATCTTAATGACAGGTCACATTGACGGGAGTCCCTTCCCGGCGTCGCAGAGTATGGCCTCACCGGCGGCGTCGAATTGGCCGGGTTCGCCGAGCGTGCCTCGACCCTCGCCAGCGCGACCCGGTCAGAGTCCGGGACACGTCGCTCTACACAGTCCCCAAGCTTCTGAGCATAAAGCCGTCAATCATTTGTCACGAGTTCTTCCCCAGAGATCGTGGGCTGGTGCCGTGCCCACACTCTTGACTCACGAGGCCCTCGAGTTACTCTGTGCACCGTCCGGTCATCCTTCGGGTCTGCCCGGGCCGGACATGTCGCCTCTTGAGAGATTCCTCGGATGCGTCTACATGAAACGACAACTACAACGCTTCATTCAAACAGACGAATCCGTGAGTTATTGTTTGAGAAAATATTACCTGAATCGTCCCGAGTTTGCTTAACTCGGAGCGAGTCATTAGATTGGACTATTTTTTGAATATTTTTCTTAGCCTAAAATAAATTTTTGTTATTACAGCTGACAATTATCAATAGTACGGAACCGGGAGTCGTTCACTTTAAAGTAGATACTTTGCAATGTAGAGTTGGGTTAAATCCACAACATTTACAATCACTTCACATTAAAGTTCAACCCGTTGTCGAACACAAGGATCAGTGGACTCTTGAAGAATTACAGGTGAGAAAATAAATTTTCATTCTATTACCATAACCTAGAAATTTCAAATATGTCAATATGATGTCAATGTCCTTAAATTCAATTCATTCAATATGAAAATTGATTCTAGATTCTTGAAAAATTCTTCGACACTCGAGCGGCAGCTCCACCGTACAAGCCAAATGCGCTAAATGGATTTGGAAAAATGCTAAACTTACCGTTCAATATTCTAAAGGATTTCATTCAAATAATGAAACTCGAATTGGTACCGTCGCTGGTGCAGCAACAGCAATTAAAATGGTCCGTTCAGTGGTGTTTGCGGGTTCCACCCTCTGCACTGCCTCTCATTCCAATTGGCACTGCTTCCGTCTTAATTTGCAAAAATCGTGTTCTTTTCTTCGTGAGTATTTCAATTTAAATTCTATAAATAATTTTTTTTCCATTTTAATGATTTCTAATTCCGTTTTTAGTTGCAAATAACGAGAATTGGAGTTCCTTATCAAGGCGAACCGCCTTCGTTGGTATTGCCATTGGTTTACGATTTGACCACAAATATATTGAGTCTCGCTGAGAAGAGAGACGCCGGTGGTCCATGGATAAGCGCAGCGTCCATGCACTTAAAAAGATTCGCCGAATACACCACGATTCATTCGGAATGCTCAATTTTCCCAGCTGTCAGAGATCTTCTCGCTAGTTTGACTCTGCCCTCGGAACCGCCAGTGCTTACTCAGGTAAATTCATTCTACACGCAAGAAGCAAAAAATTTGAGGTTATGTTCAATTTTTGGAGTAAAAATACAGAAATAGAAGTAATTATTTGATATCTTGTAGCAAGTGGTTGGCTCGATGGGAGGCGGACAAGTAACTTCGACCCAACAGATTCAAAGTCCCGCTATGCAGTTGCACTCGCCAATGTCCGGAGGTCAAGGACCACCGCAAGGACCTTATGGTATTCAAGGAATGCCACCGATAGGCATGATGGGCGGACCGCCCCAATAGGACTTGCTTTACTCTCCTAATCCCGTCTGTGTACAAAACACTAATCCCTCGTGGATCAATTAAGTGTTTCGAAAAATACACAAAACGCGCTCTGGGAATACTTGGGAGAGTATATCACTCACATAGGTATATTTTTACACAAACTTCATAAATACACTCGCGGTCCAAAATACTTTAGAAAAAATGAAAAGTATTCAATTCTCGACTGAATCTAGAAAGAGTGAGAGAGAGAAAATGTTTTCTCTCATTTATTTATTATTAATCGAACAATCTTTGTGTTTCTTCATAAAAAGACATTTTATTCATTTTATTCATTTTATTCATAGATAGAATAGAATAATACATCTTGAATTGGATTTTTTTGAAAGCAGAAAAATCAATTAATCTTTACACACAAAATGAATTGAAATTTATTTTCGAAATATAATTATAATATATACGTATATAGTATATTGTGTAAAATATTAATCTAGATATGCAAGTGAAGAGACTATTTAATTTTAAAACTGTGATACTATTTGAAAAGAGAATTGTGTAAAGGAGAATTTATTGTACGTGTCACGCTGATTTTTGTTTTTAGAATTATATTTTATTTTTCGAGTAGAAAAATACGGCACAGTATTTTTGAGTGTAATGAGAAAATTTTACGAAGAAACGCGGAAAAATAGGAATTAATGAATGGGCGAATTTCTACTTCTATGCAATGTAGATTTAATGAACTTCAAATACAGTAAGTTGTACACTGGAAATTATTGTAAATATAATATTTAAGTATAATGGAGATTTGTACATTTAGTTCACTTTTCGTATTCTTTTTTTCTGTTAATTATTAACTAAACCTTCTTTTTTCTCTCTCATGGAAAAATTAAGATGAAAACGTCTTAATTTTTACATGAGAGAAAGAAGAATGGAAATATGTTTCTATCCTTTTTTCTCTCATAAAAAAAATAACTGCGTAGGAAAATTAAAAAGAAAAAGAAAAATTTTCATCGTAGATGGCGCTAGAGTTAAATTCCCATTAAAGATCGTTCTACAAGAAAGTGTCGGAACATTATGAAAAAATACGCAGATTAATTACATTTTATCACGTATTTGATTAAGTAACTCGATTTTTATTATTGTTAAAAAAACATTGCACTCCAGTAATTTTTTTGTTCCGAAATCCGAATGAATTTTTTTTTTCTAGGTGAAACATGCCCAACCCTGAGTCGAATTAATTGTGATATCGGCCTTAACGGTAAAGCAGCTTTTTTTCTTTTGAAAACTTGCGCAGACTGTTGCGTGAAGCGTCGATTTTTCCTTTGCATTTGCCACGCGCGTGTGCTCGCTTTGCCAAAAAATTTGTTTCTTGGCTTGTGGAAAAAAAATGGGAATTAAAAAACCAACGAGGTGCACGGCCGTTTCGTCGAAACAAAAGAAAAAGAAGCAAATTCCAAAATGCAATATGCAACAAAAGGTGGTGAATGTGAAGCAGGAGAAAAGTGGTAAAGCACTGATTATTGCCCAGGAGATCAAGTTTGCTAGGTTACTCGCCAGCAAAGACAAAAAGGTGCGCGATAAAGTGCTTAAAAATCTGAAAAAATGGTTAACTGTTCGCGCTCAGAGTTCTTTCGGTAAGTTTCAATTTTATTTTTTGGAAATTTAATATTTCCAGTTGCACGCGTGCCATATGCTCGACAATGTTTTAACTTTTAACTCAAGACTTGAATTGGAAACATTCCCTTGTAGTACAAAATGTTTCAATACATATACGTGTATAATTAATCACTTAACCTTAAAGTGGTCTGCGTGTGTTGGCGCGTGTGCTTGTGTGTGTTTGCAGACAAAATTGTAAACTTTTCCCAGTAAATATGTTTACATTTAGAATTTATAGTTTATTTGTCAGCAAGTTGTGTTTGGAGTTTCTTCAATTAAAATTTATTTTTCACTAGTTTAGTTTAGTTGTTAGTTTTAATTATTTATTTAGTTCCTAATGTAATTTATATCAGTGAATTTGGATTTAATTGAAAAAATTCTTTTTTTTTGCAGCATTTACAGAAGCGGATTTTGTAAGATTATGGAAAGGTTTATATTATTGCATGTGGATGTCGGATAAACCATTAGTTCAGGAAGAACTAGCGGAATCAATCAGCAAAATTGTACATTGCTTTTCAACAATGAAAACTGCGCTACTTTACATTAAATGTACCTTTGAAAGTCTCTCTACCGAATGGTTTGGTATCGATAGATACAGAATCGATAAATTCGAAATGGTAAATTTATATTTCAAATTAATTGCTTATTCAAACTGCGAACGGAATAATTATTGACTTTATTTTCATTAAATTTTCAGTTGTTGAGAAGGATTATTCGACAGACATTTGAGATGTGCAAGAAGCACGAGTGGAACAAGGACCTCATCATTGAATTTGCAAAGATATTGCAAGATTTCTTGGTTGCTACGAAAAATTCCCTAGGTCTTAAGTTGCAAATAGTTGAGGTGTTTATGGAAGAACTCGCCAAAGTAAGACAGATTCTTGTTTGTAGAAAAATAACTTTGCTGATAACAAAATTGACAATTTATTGTATTTGTTTTCTTATTTTCAGGTAAGTAATGGAGTAATTAGTGAAGATATAGTTACTGAATTGGTGAGGCCTTTTGCTGTCTACTTATCTAGCATTGATGATGCTAGGCAAATGAGGCACATTGTCAAGAATATCTTTAGGTATTTAATATTTCAATCGAACGTTGGAATGGATTATCTAGAAAAATTCGATGCCTGGAGAAAGGTGAGTAAAGGAATGAAATAAATAAACATTTCATTTAGACATGGATTTTTTGGATTTTTCTAACAAGTTTCTTGTTTACAGGCAGGTTTCCCCTGTGGCGTAATTGACGTAATGAAAAAAGTCGATTTATCAGACAGTGAGGCAGATTTAAATAACATTGGCCACAGTTCTGACGAAGAGGTTGCAGGTCCATCTGACCATCCTCTCGATCCACGAGCAGGAAGAGTTGACGTGGAAATTCCGCAAATTACATTTGATCCACAACAAATAACTAATTTACTTCTCGAATACAGGTTTCTTCCATCGTCAACAACCAAATCTCGTCGACAAATAGTACGACTTGCAAAAGAATTTACTCTTGTGGCGAGTGGAGAAATGCCCATTGGCGTCAAGGAAATTCAGGTCTCACTGAAGAAGAAGAATAACAATAAGAAGGCAGCGTTGGATCTTCTGAAATTCGAAGAAGAATTGTATGCAGATTCAAATAAATCGTTGCGAAAACGAAAACGCAAGAATGACGAGGAAATTTTTGCGGAAGATGAAAGTGAAAATAATGATGAAAAGTTGACAATAGAAAAAGTTGTCAAAAGAAAAAGAAAGGTTGAAGAATCCGAGGCGTCGAGTTCAAACCCAAAGTCGAATAATTTGAAGAAAAAGGCGAAAATCACAAATTTGGAGTCAATCGTTATGAATGGAAAACTAAAGAAGAAGAAGCACAGAAAGAAAAGTAAGGAATCGGAATTCGGCACTTGTGGAGACTGGGACGTTTCCATCGCCGAACCCAATGAATCTTTAAACTTTGAGGAACTACAAAAGAAGCAAAACAGCATTGCTTTGACAGTTTTAACAGAGTCTTTGAAGAACTCTAAACTTCCTACTTTGAGGCCCGTTCTCACAAAACTCGAGGATCAAAATAGGGTAAGCAAATACTCCTTCACAAGGTTCACAAGTATTTTTACTGTTAAAAAAACTTTTATTAACTTTTTGTTCTACTTTTACAGAAATTAGGCTGTTTTGACGTGAAAGCGATGAATTTCACACCAAATAAGAAGAGAGTGAAAATAATGTTGCAGAAAAACACAGCGCAACATACATCGGAATATTTTCAACAGATTCGACAAAGTCCCGCGATTCCTTATGACGCCAATCGAAAACCTCGATGTGGTGTTTTGAAACCAAGTCCTTTGCCAAGCCCGATAAATCCATTTTACAACAAAAATTGTCATCGTTAAATCATTTTTTTGTGAGACAAGGGAAGAAAAGGCAATTCAAGTGGTCAGTGAAAAAACAGTGACATTTGAACATCTATTATATTTTTTATCTTCCATCTGTGACAATGGTTAATTTGTACAGAAAACTGGTTACAGATGTACATATACATAATTTTTATCGCATTAAATCCCGTTCTTTCACTTGAATTTTATTAGAAATTCGACCAACAGATTTGTCGACTTGTAAATATTTCAAATAAATGAATTTCGCTTATCTTCATTAGACTACCAAAAACAAATCCGAGTTTTATTCTAATATTATATAGTTCTCTTTTTTTAATTCTATCAGATAATGTTTTGTTTCACAATTAATTAGATAAATTCAGGCCTCGTGTAGTATAACTTTGGATTTTTCCCGACTATTTTCAAAAAAGGCGAATTTTTTCGACTTGTTTCCAAATTTGCGTCTATTTTGACTTTCAATACCACTTTTTTGGTATAAAATGTGTCGCGCTCCGAAGAAAGGTTTCAAAAACTTTGAGGTTATGTTTTTAATTTTTTAAGTAAAAATACAGAAAGAGAATCAATTATTATTCAAAATTACTCATCTTCAAGTCATTACATTACATCCAAAATTCTAAAAAATGGAAAATTAAACTTTTTCAAAAACTCTAAATAACATAAACCATTTTTTTTGTACTTTGATTCTGAAACGTTTTTTTGACGCTTAAAGTCGATCCGAGGCCTGGAAATTTTTACAAATTTGTACCAGAGGAAAGTTTTCAGTCAAATTTTAACAGTCGATTATTAGTATTTTACTTACAAGAAATAAATATTTACTGAAAATATATTTGTAATAATTAATATATATTTAAGTTACTCACAATCAGAAACTTAATTTTCGCTGCACAAGAATATTTGATCTTTGATTTTAAATATTCTATTATGATATTTTTGTTTTATACACGTAATTTTATATACAAGTTGAATACTGAACTCTCTTAGTGAAAAATTTCAGTATTTTTACTAAAACTCTGATTTAATTTCTTTTAGAAAAGAATAATCAGGTTTTTCTATATTTAATAGTTTGGCACGTGAATCCACAGTTTGTGAGATTCATTCTCAAGTATTTTCGACTCTAAACTAAATCGACAATTTAGAAAAGAATTTTCTAAATTATTTATTTAGTTTCACTTCGACAATTTTTAAGAAACTAGATTAAACTATATATTATTTATACTCAGAAGAATAAAATTTTTCCCTATTTTCTACAACAATTACAATCTTTTTGCGCAGGGAAGCAGAATTAAAATTTACAATTAAAAATACTTGAAATAATTATACTAATTAATTTTAATTGCTTCCCTGCCCGTTTTAAAACTAAAAACTAAATTAAGATATTTTATCAGCAAAAGCTGAAAAATTATATTGTACATTTTAATGTTAGAGAAACTCAATTAAGAGTTGTAATCAATTCCGGTTCAAATCTTTGGATTAAAGAAAGTCTTGGAAAATATTGCAATATTCACAAAAAACAAAGTTTTGAGAATACATTCAGCCCTTTGGGGGGGGGAGTGAAAAATTTGTAATAAGATTATGAAAAAACTTTTGTATAGTTTTAAAACTTAAAAAAATACTTATAAAAATAGATTTTCAATGTAATTTACAAAACAGTAGTTACTGCAAAAATTATTTTGTAGTCTCCTTTTTTACTTTTCAAATTTTAACTTCTCAAGAATTATAGATACAGAGATGTCTTTACAAATTCATTCGTTAAAATTTTATTTATTTCTTTCTTTTCTTTTTGATTTCAAAAATATGGAAATAAATTTGTAAAACAAACTTTTAGATGAAAATCTTTTGAAGAAAATTTTAAAACAGAATTGTGAAGAATTTATATACTCCTCTCTGTAAATGTGACGCGATCTGAAGAAAGGGACCTTAGAAGCAAAACACTTTAAGGTTATGTTAGTGTTATTTTCTTGTTAATTAAAAGTTTCTTTATACTTATTGCAAATTAAAATCAGTGTTTCTTTAATATTTTAGTTGTAATGAAGACTCAAACATTAATGATTAATATTGACAGTTAATTATTTTTTTGTATTTTCATTTAAAAAATTGAAAACATAACCTATAATTTTTTGCTTCTAAGGTCCCTTTCTTCAGATCGCTTCACAAATAATAATGGTATTTTTTATATTTTTTTGTAAATAACGAAACTATAACGAACAGTTGAGAAAATTTTGAAAATATTTCTTGAAAAACTTATTGAATGGTAAGAGGAACACATTTTCGTTACTTGTTTTTATACTCTATTTCTATCTATATCTTAAGTCTTATTGTTAATTTCTTTGGGACTTGCTTCAGTAAATTTACGTTTCCAATGCCAGTACCATCCCATCTCGAGTTCGCTGAATCCTGAGCTGAAGAGAGACAGGCAAATGAAAATCAGCACATGTAGGATTGTCCAGAATCGAAAAAACGATGAGGTCAGTATTAATAAAATTGCGGACCCTGAAATTTCATTTCAATATAAATTTAAGTTCAAATCTAAATAAATGCAAAATTTAGATTAGAATATTATGTTAAACTGACCAGTGAGCAGAGTCCAAAAAACAAGAGCAATCCTTAGTGGTAATTGACTTGGTTTCGGCCATGGAACATCGGAAAATGATTTCTTCTCGGCAAATTGTTTGAGAATTTCCTCCTTCAGCAGCCATCGTTTCTCCAGCCAATTGCGTAAGTGAACCTCGTTTTCGGGCAAATCGCTAATGTCTATTCTCTTCACATGAAAATGTATCTCATCGGGCATTTTTCCCGTGACCAAATCAATTTCCGATTGTGGTATTCTGTCCGGATAGCCTATCGTTAAATCGTATACTGAGTCGAGGTAGTTGGATTTCTGAAGATGACGGGCTAAATACGTGAAACCAGTGGTTTTTGGATGGAGTGTGTAATTGTAGGTGGGAAGTCCGTGCTCGGCGGCATATTTATCCGACTTTTCCCGACTGCTTCGTGTCAGGTCCGTTCCCTCCGGAAATATCAGCAGCTGTGTGCGACGACGAAGATCTATTAGATAATCTAAAGACCTCGAGAGGCGGCCTTGATCCACCTCCCATCGGCGAGTTATGTACAAGAAGCTGTTCATCTGCATTATCCAACCTGCTCATTTTTTTAAATCACAATCCTTTTAGTTTCAAATTTCACATTCTATAATTTTAAATTCTGTTTACAATTTTATTTTTCATTTTCTATTATCATTCTCTATCTCTTTATTTGTAGAAAAGAAAAATGCAATTACCTGGTCCAGGAATATGACGAATGGGATCTTTAAGAATGAATTTCAATTTATGAGCAGCAATGTGGGGCAAACAGGCTTGATACATGGCACCCCATAGAAAATTCCAATCCACTCGTGTACGATGATTCATGACGAGAATTGCCGAATCATCGGGAGAAATATGATCGCCAGAGACAACAATTTTCATTCCTAATAATTCCATAAGAGCCTGTGTGTGTAAATAAAATAAAGGGAAAATTAGCCCAAGACACAATTTAAATAAATATAATTTTCAAATACTCACCGCAGGATAAAGTTCCCAGCACGAAAATAAAAGATCTCCATACCTTCGGAATTTTGGGGGACTAATGAACATCAATGGCAATAAGGGACAAGCGATGAATAAAAATCCCGCCACAATACTCCCATACCACAAACTGCAGTAGATAATTCCACGAAAAAGTCCACGCATCCCGTCACGTCAAAATTTGCTGCAAACGAAAATAAATTTACTTTTTTTATATATTAAAAAAAATGGAATGCAATTTGAAAAAAATCTGATTTACGTAATTTGGCAAATAAAAATTAACAATAATCGAATTTGATAAAAAAAAAAATGGAAAATCGTACCACATTTCACAGACATTGGTCGCTATCTACTGCCTTGTCACATGAAGAATTGTACTGGCTTCCCTCTAATATTAGCAGAAGGGCTTCCCAGTTTCCCACACCCCTGTTTTTCTCTCTTGCACTCTACCCGACTTTATATTTCCACCCTCTGCCATACTGGTGGGATGCTGTGTTGGACCATTATTGATCTCCGAGCCACTAACACAGTTATACAATCACACGATTCTTTTCCTCCATTCGAATTAAATTATCACGGCGCACTTCTTTCAATAAAGGATAAGAAACAAAAAAGAAGAAAAGAACATTTTTTTTTTCTCATTATATATTTTTTCCGACGTTCGCCACTTATTTACAAATAGATTATTTTTTTTTCAATACGTACAGCTTTTTACATTTTACACATTAAATATTTCATTAAAGACCGTATCGATAAGCTTAGTCTCATAAAAATTGGAAATAAACATTTTTATCAACTTTTCACAATTCCTTTAAATTTCAATTTCCCCATTTCTTCTCTATTCAAATAATTTTCCCTTCCAATTTTCAAGAGCGTCGAATCTTAAAATTTTATGACACTGACATTCACACTAATTCGATATTGCATGAAATTTTAAAAAATAAAAGTTTGCATTAATAAATTTTCATTTTGAAATCAAGAAACCTTTTTACTAAACTTTGTGCTAATTAACATTGAGCCCATTAATTTCTAGAAAGTCACATACACAAGTTAAAAAAATAAATTAGAAATAAAATTGAGATTTTTAAAAATATTTCTTACAAAAAAAAAAAAAAAAATATGAATAAAAAAGCTTCCCTCATGTGGAAGCAAAAAGAGACAAAAAGTTTTGAAAATGAGAATAAAATGAATGTAAAAAATTAGATTAAAAAAAAGAGTTTCCTAAAAAACAGTTCTTCGGATAAAAATATGTAAAATTTGGCCTAATTTAACAAAATTGTTTTCTAAAAAATAAAAAAGAAAAGATTCACAAAAAAGATGTGAATTTAGTTATTAGAGATATAAGATTCCAGTTATGTAGAATCTTGAGAAGATTCATCGAGAGCATCGAATCACATTTTAATAATGCACTTTCACTTGAATTATTATTTATAAAATAAATGGAATGATCGAACCTTATGGCTATAATAAATAACCGGAATATTTATCTAAAAGTTCTTTCACTTCGGCTAGAATTTTCTCCTCATCACTTACTGGCATCTCGTAAATTTCATTTAAATATTTAACAGCTTCTTTATATTGTCCGAGAGCGATATGTGATTTACCGAGGAAAAGTTTATTCTCCAGGAATGGCTCTTTTGCTAACAATTCGGCTTTCTTGAAATGCACGATCGCATCTTCGTACGAGGCACTTGGAGGCTTTGCAAATAAAGTTGACGCAACCTGAAAAAAGTGAATCAAAAAATATAACAAATTAATAATTCTAATTTTATTCTTAGACTAGAATTTTAATTTTATTCCTACTTTTCTCTCGATCCAAGTTAAATTGGATATTTCAAATTTAAATCTGCCCAAAAGATGGTGTACGGCACTGTCTTCTGGTCGAAGTTCCATTGCCTTTTCTACATACTCAGCAAAAACATAACCGTCGACTATTTTATCTTTGGTCTTCATAAATTTTCCTCTCGATCCCACGAGAATTGCGTACCACTTGTAAAGATCGGCGTGCGGAATTTCTAGAAATGACTTACATACCTCAATGCCTGAAAATTCAATGAAATTCATTTATTTCATAATTCTTTCCCACGAATTTTGAAAAATTTGAATAAATGAAAAACAGTTTTGTTCACCTTCAAAGATAAATTCCTTTTCAGTTTCCAATTCAGTCGCATTATTGCAGCAATCGTGACAAGATCTTGCGAGCCTCCAAACAATTTCCACATCATTGGGATGAGAATTAGCTAACGATTTTAATTTAAAATAAACATCGGTGTGCAAAGTTTTGTCCTTCCTGTCTTCATCGAGATTAGCGAGTATCAAATTCACGACATTCATTTCTCCTGCCCTGCATCACTAAACATATATACACTTTCCTCCTACAGCTTATAAATTTCGATCGTAAAGGTTGTATAATTACTAATGCATTTTGGTACATTTTGGTGCATTTACACATTAAACATACTCTAAATATATACATAATGCGTATGCATAATATTTACAGTGCCAAAAATAGTGAAATTTAAAAGTATATGCACGTAAAAAGCAAACTGTGCAAAATTGGAATTTGTTTCCTTTTTTTCGAAATACAAAACGAAAACAAAATTTGAGAGCACAACATAAGAGTTAAAAATTATAAAACCTCTAAGATCCATGAAACATGAATGATAATGAAATGAACAAACCTATTATCGAGATCTCCAGCACCGCCTCCTTCACTGTCGGAACAATCGAAAAACTCATCGTCTCCAACATCCGTTCCCGCTATTGAATAAGCATCGGCATCAGTTTCGTTATCAGTGCCGTTATACGTAGTTCCTTCAGACAAAGTTTGACGACTCCCCATCACTTTTTTCCTTCTACTCCTCTGCTGCTTCTGCTGTAATCTGAAATCAGTGTTTATTTAGCATTTACCGTTTCTACAACTAAATTCTATTTTATTATTATTTTCAAATCGTTGAAAAAAGATAACAATATAATTTTTATTTAATTTGTTTTTAATATATACAAATAATTGTCGAGAGAGTGAAATACCTTAATGCATTTAATTCGGCCTGTAGTTCAATGACTTTTCGATTGACCTGATCGACTTTATGATCCATTGCCTTATGTTGTTTCTTTTCTTCGATAATTTTATTGTAAATAAATAATGTTGCCGCTGTTATGACCCCGACAGTTGCACTAAGAGCAACTGCCATCATTGTTGAATTCTGCATATTACTCATGATGCTGAAATTTTTTATTTTACATTAAATATAATGTTAGTTAAAATTGTTTTTAAAATTTTAATCAAAAATTATAGTAAATTTTAAATCTTATTTATTTTTTAAAAAAAACGTTAAAAGAGTAATCAAATTTTCCTTTCTTAACATCAGCTTCGACATGACAGAAAATTTATTCACAACTTAGAATGATGGTTCAAATTTATGATGCAAATTATAATCATTCGCGTGTTGACAATAGTCACGTGTTATTTGCAACTATTGATAACAAGAATATTGCAATTTTTTTCAAAGAAAATTTAATTAGATCGAATTTCTTTACTTTTTGTAATAACTTATTTTTCGTCAAGAGTCATCATACGAATTATTTGTAATTATTAGAACGAAAATTTGTTATTAGAAATAAGAATAAATTAATACCTGTGTTTTTGTGTCAACTTTTTATCGATTAAAAGTCATAAGAACAAAGTTTAATCGACAGACCTTGAATAACCTTAAAGTATTTTCATTGAATTCGCAGTTTTCAATGCGTAATAATGTCAAACTTTGTTTGAACAAGTTAGAAAATGATGAAACTTGATTAGAAACTTTGTTAAAAATGCAAAATTTCTTATAATTTAATGTTATAGTTTTCCATCTACATGACCGGTGGCTTTTTTAAAGGTTATGTTACAAAAACATGAAAACTATTTCATAATTGTCATTTGAAATTTATAATTAAACTATATTTTATTTTTAAATTCGTTGCACCCGTTGCACCGCACAGCACGAAAAACGAAAAGTGTCACAATTTTAATTTTAACCTCTAAATAAAAATAACTTTCTCTCTGTTAGTTGACAATTTCTTTCACTATTATTTCTTGTGTTAAGAATAACATTTCACTTTAAACAGATTCTACTTGATTTTTTCCAAAAGCATTCTTTTTTTCCCAGAAAATTTCTCTTTTGCAATACAGTCGACACATTTACAATTATTACAATAAAAAAAATAAGGAAAATTATCAATTATGCAGTGGTTTTTTTTTGTTTGCGTTTGTATAAATGCTGATAAACAAGATTTTCATATTATCATCTTCATTGTCAGGACAACCAACCTGAAGTAAATTAAATTCATTAAATTCAACAGTATGACCAAACGCGGCATAGTTTGAATTTCTTTTTGAAAAATAATTTTTTAATACAAAAAAAATACTCGGTGGCAATATGAAATAAAGAGAAAATGTTTGGATTTTCAAAATTCTTTTTAATTGAAGTGAAATTAGATATACAAAAAATTACTCTCATTCATAATAATTTAGTTTACGCTTTCAAAGCAAATTTCCTTTGAGGGAACGTAGACATTTTTCTGACGGCCTTTAAAGGCTTGAGATTTGCCTGATAAGGTGTGAGTTTCCTGCGAATGGCCCTCGTCTTCTTTGGCCTCAAGTCCAATGGCTTGTATTTCTTATTCTTGTACAAAAGTCGAAGATTTTCCTTTTGCTTTTGATGCATAACAATATGCACGCGGGCAATGGCTTTTCTGAGAACTCGGCTGGAAGAAAAAATTAAAATTAATTTCATATTTTACATTTCAATGTTCAATTCAATTCAATTTGGCAAATTCTTTAAATTATCTCAAAAATTTAATTAAAGTCGTAAAAATAGTAAAAAAAAAAAAAAGTAATCATTACATTTTCGACAATTTACTGGCAGATCCTCCGGTCACCTTGGCAACTCTGTGAGACATTAATTCATGTTTGAATTCCTCCAGGAGTTTCTTCAACTCCTTCTTGTCCTTCTTACGAAGTTCGGCGCACTTTGCTTTGACCTGCAATAAAATTATGCTCATTTCTTTTTCATAATTACATTTCTCTTCTTACACTAACATTTTTTTAAATTAACTTAAAATTAATTCCCTTTTCTAATCTTTTAATAAATTCTCTAATACCCATAATATTTATATTCGTTTTACATTTAATATTTATTCAAAATTTACTTTTTTACAATCACAAACATTTTTGTTCGCCTAACCTTAAAAATGTCACCAATGTCACTGAAAAAAAATAAATATTCCCAAATTTCGCATTTGAAGATAAACAATAATCGAAGCAATCAAACATTTTCAAAAATTATAAATAATAAATGACTGAAAAAGGAAAAATGCAAGCATTCCTCGTCGACAAGGGATAAAAACGTGACAAAGTGAGGTTAGGCTGTCATTTTTCGGAATTATTGGAAAATTCCCCCGTGCAATCAATTGAAACAAAATGAAATTCTACAGGATATTAATAATAGATATCGGTAAATGGAAAATTTAAATAAATTTTAACATCTAATTAGAAATAATAGTGGATTTTTTCAAGAGTTTTGTCACATACCATTTTGCCAGATTGATGTGAAACACGAAAGAAAGTAAACTCTCGTATCTAGTCGGTCGGGCACCTTGTCAACAAAAAACGATGGATAAAGTTGAAAATTTTCAAAAATTGCTAAGTATTTGTTTGTTCTTTATTTATTTAAAAATAGATAAAAGTAATTAAAAACAACAATAATAGGAGATTTAGAGAAAAGGAATATATTTTTTTAAAATAGTAATAAAATAAATTTTCTTGAAAGGGAAGTTTTAATACGCTCCTGTGATGTTAATACGCGTGCGCTTCAAGTGTCGAACCTCTAAAGTGCGTTATAAAATCTAGTAAAGATGTGAACTTGGCTTAATTGGCTTGTCCATAAATTCCCATTCCTGGGTCGACTATCCTCAAGAAACGAAACATTTTTAGTTTCTCGCTATAATTGTTAATAAATAAAGGTAGAAATCGTAGAAATATTCATACAGAATGATAGGGAACAGTTTTGAAATTATTCTCTACTCGGGTAGTATTTACTTATTCCATTTATTTGTGTAATATTTCAATTTCCATAGGGAATAAATTATAAATTAAGAAACAATATAATTCAAATTTTAGTGTGATAATAATCTTAAGAAGTTTACATGGTTGGCTATTGTATTTACAGTAAATGCTAAAAATAGAGACATTTTTCTGCAAATACATTATAGACTTTCAGCTGCGAGTTTCTTTTTCGCCCAACGATCCTGAAAACAAAAATAAGCATTTATTTCTTTTCTTTTGGGAAAAAGTATCTTTTAGTCATATTTTCGACCTCAATTGCATTAAAAAAGATTTTTAGAAAATTGTAATTACAAGAATAAACAGTTTAAATTGAAAGTTGAAAACTTGCTTTCAAAAAAAGCGCGCTCGCGGTTGACGAATGAACTAAAAACAGTGCAGTCTGTCGGTAAAGTCGCAGTAAGTAGACACAATTTTTATTATTACATTTCTTCTTTAAAGGATACATATCAATAAGAAACATTCACGTTCACTCACAAACGTTATTTATATTCGTGTCCGAAATTTCAAGTTCATAATTATTCAAAGTAAGTTTGAAAAAAGTAAAAAAAAAAGGTTCTATTATGTTAATATTCGTTCTTGTCCATTAGTTGTTATTGCCGTAATGCAGAACTGTTAATAACTAAATATACCAGTCGTGACAAATTTGATGTTATTCAAACATTGTACATAGAAATATTTATTCATTTTGTATATAGAAACATAAAAACTTACATTAGTTCTATCCTGTAATGGTCGAATTACTCTAGGTAGAAAAGGGTCGTATTCTTTTAATCTGTATAAATCATGTTCGTAGAAATACATAAGTGTCGCAAATTTAGCAGTCAATAAAAAAAAATACACATTTGATGCCTGAACCATTTTTGTATCTAAATAACTTTTCTACAAGTAAAATTTATTTATTGCAACTAAATTTTCAGTATAACTCGTACAACTTGCCACACCAGCTGATTCGTGAATTGTTATGAAATTGGGGCGATAATAACGCCACTTTCTTTGCACTATAATTATTCTCACATGGTAAAACAGAAGTTTTTTTTAAATCAGCTAATTGACAAATTAATTATCAAAATAATAATAAAATAGAAAAAATTGTAAAAATAAAGTAAAAAAATTTTGTACCAAAAAGAAAGGTTTTCTACATTATCGATATTCTACTTTACCGACAGTTACAGGATAGGTCCACAAGATGGCGACACGGTCAGTAGACGGGTGTATGTAAAATAATAGCTGATTGGTTAGTGTGGATTGTGAATCCCCGCCCACCAGGTGGCCGTTGAAAGTGTAGTTCATTACAGAGAAAACGTCGGGCGCTGTGTGTGTGCTCTCTTCAATCGAGAGAAAAATCTTAAATGAATCGTGTCGGTGCGTTAATATGTAACGACTAAAGAAAAAAGGTTTTTTAAACGTGCGGGTCTACCAATAATTTGGGGGACGTAAGGCTCGTGAGTGATAGTGTTTGTTTCAAGATTAATAATATATTTTTTTATATTCCTTTTAAATACGGTGTGCAATTTTTTTCTTGTGGCTGCAAAACTAGGGTTAGTCGACGTCAGCTGGTCGGAAATGGCGGCGCTGGTGGCAGGTGTCCAGTATGGTTTGTCTTCGCACGCCAATTTTCATGAAAACAAGTCCCTCATCTTTGTTAAACTCACCGATTCAGCGCAGCGTGCCATCGAAGACTTTTTGCGCAATCGGGTAAGTAAAAATTTTTATGTAAAATGTTGTGTTTTTAGATAAAAAAAAATGTAGTTTTCCTTATTGATGACGATGATTAGCAAATGTGTGTGTCCGTCGGTAAAGGGAAACGTGTGAGAGTGAGTGAGAAAAGAGAGAGAGACAGATTTAGTTTTGAGATGAAACAAAGTGAGAGGGAGAAAGCGTGCAAGCAAGATGGGATTATATTTCAGACTTTCAATTTTGGCCCTGATATTTCCATATTTAAATATTTTTTTCTATTTAGATTTAATAATTGAGTTTCAGTTTTTAAACCTCAGTAAATCTGAAGAGTGGAGAAAAAATCATAGGTCAATGATTGAATTTAACTTAACAGCTGCCCACTTTTATCGCAACAATTTTTACACTAATTTCCTTTTTTTTAAAGGAATATTTGCCTTTGATTTTTTCATCAACTTTTTCTTAGATTTAGTATGACAGTTGAGGCTAAACATTGTTTCCGTATGGTTTGACAGTAACGGATTACGTAATTAAATCTCGTCACTCTGACAAATTCTAATCTCCCTCTGTCTCTCTCTCTATCTCTTAAGTTTCCGAATTTCTCCTATAGGGAGATTAAAAACTTTATTTCAATTTTTAATGCTAAATGAGTACTTTTTTTTGTTGAAAACCTTTTGTTTGTAAATTCAGAAAACAGCTGTTGCGACAGAGATGTGATTCAAACGTCATCATGACAAGGACTTTTATAACCATTTCGAAAACGGTGTCATGATTAAATTGACGTTTTCTTTTTATTGCCTAATTATTTTTTCTCCAACTATTTAAATTTTAAATCACAAATTAATAATTAAAAAATATTTTTTTTTATTTACCAAGAAATCTGCGAAATCTATTTTTCTATATAAGTTGTTTGTTAATATACCTAGGGAATGAGTCATTTTTTTCCCGGAACAAATAATTTTTCTCCCGTTTGTACTTTACCGTTTTTTTTATTTGTACAGTCTGAAGAAAATTTATTTAAATATGACGTAAAAAAATTGATTTTCCATTTCATGTGAATTCATGTAATTTCCCGCAGGTCACTGCCAACAAAAATCTTATCAAGAATTATGTTTTTATCTCCCTCTCTTTCTCTCTCTGTTTCTGAATTTTTAAGAATATATTACAATTGACACTGCGGGAATTTGTTTCTGTAGAAAGACCAGATAATGAAATATGTCTTCATTTTTGCTTGCGACACTGGCGTTTCTCTCTGTCTCTCTCTTACTCATTGTTAATGGTGAACGTTTCTAATGACTATTTAATCATATTTTTTTAGTAGTAAATTAAAAAAAAAGCATCTAGTATTCTATTACTTAATATATTTGTACATATGTTATTTATTTTTACATGCATACTAGTTTGATCAATTGAATAAAAATTGAAATTTTTATCATTAATACACATTTATGTGTAGAAGAGTTTTTTCCTGATAATAATTTTAATATCAGTTTTTTTTTGCAAACGTATAAAAAAAAGTACGTCGAATGAAAAAGAGAGAAAAAGAAACACTTGTTGAAAGTTTATTTAAGATAAATATGTAAATATTCACGGATTATTGTCCGATTGTATTTGAAAGTGAGTTTTTTTTTTCAAATTTTGTTTCAATTTAACACCATTATAATGTATATTTTTAAAAATCGTAAATTTGTTCTAAGAATGAATATTGTATGAAATGGAAAATATTTTTGAAATACAATATTGAAGGAATTTTCTGGTTCAAAGTAAAAAAATGGTAATGGTTTTAACGAGGGAAATATATAAAATGTTTGGGAATTTACAGCGGTAACAAAATTAGAGGTTATGTTAGCTGATTTATATAAATATTTTTTTTCTATCACCTTATCATTTTTTATTATTAATTATGTTATTTATTTTTTTTATCAGTTATATTATTTATTACAAATTATTATACTTTATTGTTTAAATAAATAATAAAGAATGTAGGGACATATGACATAATTCTAGTAGTACCGACGAATGATAATAGTGATAAATAATTAATTAAAATATTTTTTTATAAAAAAAAGATTTATAATTCAAATAATGATTATATTTATAAATAATTTATAATCATTGTTTCGATATACAATATGTTAGAAATTCCCTATTATAAAATGATTTCTATCGGTCGAAGCATAAAAGTTTTGAAAGAGAATCGGTCAATATAATAAGATCTTTTACAGGAGATAAAAATTAGAATATTCGTGTTTACAAAAAGTGTCCATAATTTTGATTTTCAAAAAGGATTTCGAATTTCGAAAAGAAGTTAATGAATTTAAATGAAAACACATGGAAATGATATGCAACCAAGTATTATAATTTCTTTGCTAATGAGATGTGAATCTATTATAATGCATGAAAAAAAATTGGATATTCAAAAGTATAGATATTTAGAAGGGTTAAGATTATACGGGAGTATGTCTCTTTCTTAATGTTTAATATTTTGAAAGTAACTTTATTTGAAGAATTTTATTATATTGTGATGATCAGGGTTATTGTTGGGAATTTTATTCTAAATATTCTATAAAGAGTATTCTTAACATCTCCCCCGTCTCTCTCCGCACCGTCTTTTGTGTATTATATGCAACATATTGAGACGAGTGTTGAGTATTCGGACACGCGCATCCAGCTGCTGAGTTCACGAGATGTGTTCAGTTTTGGTCGTTTTTCTTCATTCTATAGAAAAAAATTTCTCGTATTTGGTTTCCATTTTTTTTATTCGATAAAATTTATAAAAAATTCCTAAAATACCCAAAATTAATAAATATTATGCTTTCTTTTTTTTAAATGTCTAAAGAAAGAAATTTGTACTTTTTGGAAACTTTTCGATTTTATTAAAAACAAAATTAATACCTTCTCATTGTTTTTGACACTTAGCGTCGATTCAGGACCCTGAAGTTAGCGATAATTCTTGCACTAATTTTTTAAAAATGAGTACCATTTTTATTGAAATGGAGATAAGTAAACGATGAAACGAGTTGTGGTAATAAATATAAAAATAAATATGTAAGTAAAGAAAAAAAGAAAAATGAGGAGAAAAATTGAATATCTTGTATGTAAATTAAAGCAGTAAAGACCAATATTAGTAGAACCTTGTTGTCATGAAAACATTGCGCTATCTACGACTTTTGTAAATGTTAAAAAAGAGATAATTTGATAAAGTTGAAAATCTCAGCAGAGAGTAAATAATATTGCCTGTTGAAATTGGATTCGCCCGTAGGCGGATGAACTTGCAAGGTTATCGAGATTTCCATTCTCCTGCGCGAAATAGTGAGGACCCTTCTTTCACAGTCTTTCGGTATGTGTATATACCCTACCGGAAATTCCCGTAACGACCCCCTAGAGCAATCCAGCTGCCAACGTATTCTTCTGAATTTAAATAACGTTCCCAGTCAACGTTCTCCTTTACCTACTAAATTTAATTTTTATTATACCTTATCCATTATATTTCTATTAGTGACAATCTCGTTTCGTTTTCGCAACCACTTCTTCTTTTCTCGAATTTGAAAGAAATATAGTTTTCTTTTTGTCAATCCTGGTTCGAGTTTCAAATGTGGAACCATTGCTATTTTGGTAATTTTTTCAGTGTCGAATCACTTCACGAAAAGTGACATGCGCGTTGAATCGTATCTTGTGATGTGCGACTACCTTTAGATTTATAATTAGAGCAAGGCGACCAGGGCAGGCGCTAAACTCGGTGGCCGCTAAACGAGAAAGAAGAAGAAGAAGAAGAAGAAGAAGAAGAAAAAAAACCACTGGTGGTGTTATAGAGTGCATTCGTCTCGTATGACGATATCTTCGCGAGACTTCTCGCCCCTCTCTTTCCAGCTATATGCTAACTGCTGCTGTCCTTCTTCCCTTTAAAAATCCCCATCCACTGGCTTTGGCGAATAGAACCACCACCACCATCACCATCACCACCACCACTAGTAGTGAGGATGCAGCTGGTGCCGAGACCATTGATCGCTGTCAGGACGATGCGAGTCGAGGCGAGGGTCGAATGCTTTGGCTTTCGGGTTTAGGTAATGGTGGTAGTAAAAGAAACACCGCTTGCGATGAAAGGATATTCCACCCCTGATGATCTTAGCAGGCCTTTAAACCAAACACCTGAAATGTCCCTTTTTTCATTATAATTTATATCACCCTGGGAATTTACAAACATTTTTTATTTCTTTCCTTATGTTGCCCTTGCCCTTGTCCATTTTTTTTTAGTACAACTTTCTTTAAGACAATTAGTTTACTATCATTTTTTAATATAGTTATTTTACTACGATTATCCAGTGCAATTATTTTACAATAACTTTTTATTATAACAATTATTTTACTACTATTTTTTAGTAACAATTATTTTTATTTCACCACTCTTTTTAAATAGCAATTATTTGCTAGAATTTTTGTATTGGAATTATTTTACTACTTTTTTTAATAACAATTTATTATTTTGAAACAATTTTTCATTGCAATTATTTTACTGCTGTTTTTGATACAATTCGAAAATTGATTACAAAAATTTATGACTCTCAAAGAATTGCATTTAAAATTGTAGTAAAAAAAACTTTAAAATTGCAATAGAATAATAATTTGTATTAAAAAGTTGAATGTAAGAAAATTATACTAACAATTTTTTATTATAAAATTGCAGTAAAAAAAACTTAATTTCAACTTAAAAATTTTTGTTAAAATAGATGAAAAAATTGCAGTAGGTAAAATAATTATATTAAATAATTGTCTTAAAAAATTAAATATAAAAAAAAAAAATCAAAAAACTATATTAAAAATTTTATTAAAAAATTGTATTAAAAATTGCGGTAAAAAATTAAAATTTATAGTAAAATCTTAAAAACTAGTAAAAAAGTTTTAAAATTGATCTTAAATTATTGCATTAAATAATTATATTCAAAACCTAATATTCGTTTATCAGCATTTAGACAAAATGTCTATAACATATAATCAAACAATGTTGCTTTTCATATATAATTGAAAAGTTAATTGTTCGAAAAATTACACTATTTTTATTGTATTCACCTATAATTGACTTACATTGTCATCCACGCAGAGGACATAAAATAAAAACATTTGTTTCCTTTTTTTTTTATTAAAAAGTAATAAAATAATAATAACAATTTACGATAATCTAAAAAAAAATTCCTTATCGTGCGTTTAAAAAAAAATTTCAGGAAAATGTTGATTTCATCTGATACCTCTTAATACCCAAAATGATTTCATGATTAAATGTGTATATTTTAATATAAGTAGCTGATTATTTTTATATTAAAAAAATATTTCTCTTTGCAGTAATTTTTTCTTTTACAAAAATGTAAACATAATATTTTGAATTCTTTTTTTTAATTTAATTCTTTTTCAAAGAAAGGAATGTATTTTAATACGAGGAAGTTTGGAATAATTTATAATGAAAGAAGAAAAAATTCTCTTTTTCAATAAAAAATAATATTTATGATTTTTCTCACATACGTCAGGGATTTTTGTGCGGTAAAATCTGTATAATTTGATAAATTGGTTTTTTTTTCGCTGTATGATTAATATTTAATGGGAAAAATCAGGTCAATATAAATGTGAGAAGCTGCACATTTTCTTTTATTTGCCTTTGCAAGGTACAACATTGATACTTAGAATGTTGATTTATACGAGATTAGATAAGATCCACGTGTCCAAGTCAATGTTTTAATTTCGCCTTTTGTTTCTTAAAATTCATATTTATTAGTTTTAAGAAATTTTGTGAAAATTAGTTTCTTTTTTTATGACTTTTCCATAAAGTCAATGTTAAAATTTTTCTGAACTGTTTTTTTTACGTTTTATTCCCTTTAATTATTTATCAAGTTTCAAAAAGGTTTAAATTGGAATTCTGCAGTATTCCACACTGTAAAAAAAGTCTAAGCTTAATTTTGACTACTATACAACTTTTACATCAGAACAAATATTAAGACTGTTTGTACAGTACAGAAATCTGGGTTTTTTTAAATAACCAAAAAACGAGGTCTAACAGAGTATTTGATTGAAACCTAATTTTTCTCTGAGTGTGACAAATAGGTTAAATTTAACAGTTTCGTTAAGTGAAGTAAAAAAAATGATCCCAGTCTTTCGAGATCTTAATTTCTTAACAGTTAACACCCCATTTAGAGTGATTTTAAACTCATTAGAATTTTCAGGGGAAAACTGAAGCTGCGTATTTTTACACCGTGAACTTATATTTAGAAAGGCATATCGAAGTAGTTGAAACCTCTCCCTTTTATTCTTAAACTTCCAAAATTTTCTATTTGAAATAGTATATTTGTGGAATGTCTTAAAAAACTTTCCATATTCTAATTTTTCTCTTTGGTTGTGAAATAAAAGAAGTAGGGAAAAAAAAGAGTGTTTCTTTTATTGGTTGTGTTGATTTTCTCCTCCTTTTATTTCTATATATATGTATACATGTCCTGGTATTAAGTCAAGTTTTAAGATCAATTTTAATCGTGGCGATTATATCTATATGTATGTATGCATGCTTAACACGCGCGAACGCACAATCACCGAGTGTACGTGAAAACTCGAAATTGCACGCATGCTCCTGCATATTTTAGAATACAGACATACGTAAGAGATAGGTTCACCAGCCAAATGCTCGATTATCGAAAGTGAGTCGTGAATAACAACGCCGACAGTGTTCGAGTCGTAACCATTCGGCCTTGGGAGGGTTGTTGGAAAGTTTCAATTGAAATCGATGGCCTATAAGAATATATACATGTACATACTGAACTATAAAATGGACCTGATTGAATCGAGATGGAAAAGTTGCATGTGATTTTTAAGTAGGATGATGTACTTCTTCTTTTCTTTTAGAGAACATGTTCAAGTAAATCCAAACTGTTAATTTTGATGATAATTTTTCTCTTGATATGTATAGGTCCATCATGCTTGAAGCAGTAGCCATAAAACCAAAAATTCTGGATTGAACCATCAAAGATTATTTGATACTCACTCTAATTCGAACCACTACAGTTATCGAAGAATCCAGTGCAATGGACAGAAGTTGATGGCAGTTTTGTTCTAGTAAGACAAAACTTAAACGTCAATATCTACTCTTCAAAAATGAAGAAAGGTTTTTTTTTATATCTGAGCTATAATAAATAAAACCTTATCGAAAATAAAAGGAGTCTGAAGAAACCTATTAAAAATTGAAAAGCTTGTAGGAAAATCAACGGGGACCAAATTGAATAAAAGTTAAATCCCGTGTAGAAACTGACCTATTTTTCCCCATTTAAAATAAGATTTTAGCCTTTGCCTCACCAGAAACTAGGAAAACTGTTTGGGCCCTTGCTATAAAACCCCATTTCAAGTGGAGCAGAGTAGGGAAATTTCTACACCGGATATTCAAAGATGTACTAAAATTTGTGCCTCCAGACTACAAATTTAGGACCCTGGTCACAATATCTTACTAGAAAGTTGGCAATACTGTCGGTCTTCGACCCCTCGGTCTACAACAGAGGAACATATGTTTAAATGACATTGGCACTTGGGTCGAAATTCCTATAGAAGAAATATACAAAAAATCAACCTAAGTGACAATATTACTTGAATACGTATGCCTCTGTTATAGAGCATAATTTTTAGTTCCTGTAGTTTAATTTTTTTTCTGAAATATTAAAAAAGAATTAATAGGGAAATAATGAGTAGAAGTAGACTATAGTTTTAGAATGGAGAAATAATATCTAATTTGTTGATCTACCCTGTAGGCCAGGTGTATTATAAGTAACGTGTTAAACGACGAGAGCCTCTTTAAATGTCAACTTGACAAAATTGGGAGAGTTTGGCTTACCGGTTTTTTTTATACCGATACTACTACTACTACGTCTTCTACTTTGTATATATGTTAAAATGCACATAGAGAGTGTGCCAGAGGAGAAGAAACGAGTCACAAAATTGCTTTACCGACTTGGCCAAACCAATGCTCACACTGACTCATTCTCTCTTCACACTGACAAAGGAAAATTTTCCCATGACCCAAACTTTTTGGGGTTCACTTTCTCGAGTTTCATTCCTTTGTTCGTTTTCATCAAAAATCGATACTCTAGCCCCATTGAGAAATTGATCCCCCCCCCAAATAAAAGTAAAAAAATTGTTTATGTTACGCAAAGTAGTTAAAATTTCAATATTCTGCCTTTTCTTCACTCAGGGAAAAATTATTTACTGAATCAAATACTCTTTGAAATTATTTTTAACATGGTTTAAAAATCTGTATTAGACTTGAATTATTCGAATCCGTTTAATTCTTTCTATTTTATTTCTATTATAGTAATTTATTTACTTTTTGGAAAATAATGAATTGTCGATAAATTGAGTGCAATGAAATGATAGTTTGAAAATTTAACCTTTCTCTCTACACTGTCTACTTTTCCTTCCTGAGTGAAGCCGCTTGATGCTAGTTTCCTATTATATCGTCGGGCGTCACCCTTCGTTCAAGTACATATAGTCGTTATTCTCTAGTTTTTTTTTCTCTTCCTTCTGCCACGATCTAATCCGTAATTCCAAGTCAATAATTACCATCACGTCAGATGAGTTTACTCCCCAATGAACCAAACTGTAGAAAAAAAAAAGCTGTATGTGTTGTCCTCCACGATTATAAAGCTTTTATAATTAGATTCAATATTTTTTTTCCTTCTTTTTTTATTTTAAACTTACTATATCAATACTTTAAATACTACTTTGTCATCTAATATACACTTTGTGCTTGAAAAAAATTAACATTGTAAGGAAGATTTAATTTTTTCCTTATTAGGAATTTTCATCCTCTTTATTTGGAGAAATTGTTTTAAAAAAACTTTGAAATTCGATTAAAATTTAGAAATTTGGATTATTTATTTATTTTCTCGAAAGAAGAATTGATAAATGATTTTTTTCTACGATAAGAAAATAGTATTTAAAAACTTGTGAAGTTGTAGAGGAAAATATTTGAAAGTACATCGTTAAATCGTTCTTCGTGGCATCCCTCCATTATTTTACCATAACCGGATGAGTTAAAACCCCTCGACGTGACGACCGACGGTTAGAAAAACACGTGGTTGATCCCCTTGAAACCATTTTCACAAAGAAGGTATATACTTTTAACACACTACACCATCAAAAGGTTAATTGTATGTATCGGAATTTCACCGCAACAGTCTCTGATAAAATGTCAATATATACTGCAAATATTTTTTTCCAATTGTTTTTTTTTCATTAATTCAATAAAATTATTATTGTAATTATTATCATTAATATTAATAGTATAGTTAGTCCCTTTTCTCTGTTTTACCCCCCCCCCCCCCTCTACCCCTTTCTTGATAATTTATAAAAATAATTTTTTTGTGAGTTGTCATTTACTTAAATCAAAACTAATTGAATTTTAAAAGAGTTGCTTCAACAATTTTCATTAATAGATGAATTTCTTCAATTTTAAAGAACTTATATCACTTGAAGTGATGGATCTTCATGTTTTATAATAATATTCTTATAAGTTGTTGAATTTCAAAAGGTTTGAATTTAAAATTTTGAAAATCTTAATTCCTATGGAAAAATAACAAATTCTTCTTAATAAAAAATTGTAACAGAATAGAAAGAAATAATTATTGTTAAAAAAATTTAAAAATGTAAAAGATATATTTCACTTTGTTACTATAAAATTTTGTAGAAAAAGAAAAAAATTAAGAATTGTGTTTTGGGATTTGGAGGGAAAATAGTTTTGTTTAAATGTACCTATACCTAGATAGACTTTAGTACTTCACTAAACCTAAATCATTCCATTGAATTATATTCCTGTCTGTAACGATCTATCTCTCTAGAAGCGCAGCCGACATTTCCGGCTTTCGAAGTAGCACCCACGTGCTGTGTATTCGATACGCCTGAAAAACTTCTTCGAAACTGGTTTAAAAAGATTAATTACTGCTCACCATGTCTTTTTTATTTCGCTCTTTTCTTTTATCGATACAATTTTTTTCAAGAAAAGGGAAAAAAGAATTTTTTTTTTTTTCTCTATAGATTCGAAATTTTTTTTTCTCAATAAGCTAAAAAAGCTTCCTCCTTGCTGTAGAGCAAGCCCTCGGTATTAAATTTTAGTTTTTTGACCTCGCTCCGAAGAAAGGTGAATAAAATACAAATTATTCTTAGGTTATGTTTGCGTTATTTTTACAATTAAAATTTGATTGTAATTTTCAAATATTACAATCGTAGAGGCACAAAAGAAACAACACCGCGCACTTAATTTTCCTCCAAGTTTATAATTTACATTATTCTATATTTCTTTTTATATTTATAAAGTAACAGTTGTTCGGCACTCGAGCGTTAAATAACAAACTCATAAATCTCATTATAGTTACTCAATTGCTTGTTCGTTATCGAATTCGTTTGCTATAACATTCTTAATATTCTTTTTCACCCCTTTTCAAAAATATAATTTAATACGCAAAAGATATTTTTAAAAATGTACGACACTTTCCCTAATTAAGCGATGAATTGAAGAAAATTCCAAAAAATTTTTGTTGAACGATTGCAAAGTGTATTTTTAAAAATTTACCTGTGGCGTTTTTTTCATTTTAAAAAAGTTTATAGAAAGAGGAAGCCGGCTTTTTTTTTTGTCTTTTTTGATAAAGCAAGTAACAGTTTTAACGCCGAAAGCAATTTATTAATCGCGACAGCGTTGCCACATTACAACACACAGCGGTCTCGATTTCACCTAAAAGTTCTTCTCGCATTACGTCAGTCTAACTTTTTTTCGGAACTGTTATTGTTATTATTATTTTGTGAAATCAATCACTTTTTTGAGTGTAATAATAATAATAATAATAATGATAAAATAATAAAATAGTTGAAATGTAACGAAAAGGGAATTAGAATAAGATTTCGTTTCAATAAAAGATTATTTTCGAATGTGACGGTGGATATTGAGATCGTTTTTAATATATGGATTTCTTTAGGTCAATCTGTTGCGTCTATAAACGTAAAATTGAAATATTCCAGTGTATTTCAAGGCTCTCGATTGGTCAGAGAAATCGTATATGCCGCGCGGGATTAAATAGTCAAATAACGGTAGGACGTGTAATTTATTCAGTTATATATATGTGTTATTAAGTATGGTATACAGAGGATTTATACACATGGAACAAGGCAATATCTAAAACACGACGATTTCAACTCGAGAGATTCCATCGATTATTATCGAACAAGTTATGTGTGTCACGAAAAACTAAATCATTTTTTTTTTTTTCTAAAACAATAACCTAAATTCTGATTTTAAGAAACAAATTATTTCAAAATAAAAGAATTTTCTTTCTCATTAATTATCAACGCCACATAAAAAATGTCGCAACACTAAAAAATAAATCAGTCCATTTTTGGCTAAAACCGTTTACATTAGAAACATTATTTTTGACTTTATTATTTTATTTTTGGATTATTATTTTAATTATTATTTATTATTATTTATTATTCATTATTTTTGGTTGTTTTGAACAGAAGTTTTATTGCATTTGTCAACAATGCAGTATAGCTGAGATATGTAAAATGGTTCGGGTGTGAAACAATCAATGTCGACGCCACTAGCTTTTGATGTATAGTAGATTATACAACGAGAGGAAAGGTTCATATATAGAGACATATATATATTCAAATATCGAGTTAGTTTTCGAGTTATAGTTGATTTGTCCATTTATGTTATGCGCTGAGGAAATGTGGGGGCGATGGTATGTATGGTTATGGACTATCGATGAAAATGTCACCCCTTTTGATTGTATGATTCATTATGATAGGATTTCAATTTCACAATATGTATATTCGATTGTAGCATGACATATAAAACATACACAAGAGAGTGAGATAGGCATATTTTAGAGAATGTTTGTTGTATTATATATCGAGATCGAGTACTTGGCATCTCGAGAGAGCAGAGTGAAAGGCTCTATGTCGAGACAAGAAAGAGAAAGAGAGATTATGAGAACAGTGCGTCTGTCCGCTTTGGGTGCTGTTGTTCAAGTGACCCTCCTCCCCCCTTAGCCTATACTCCGACAATAATCCATTAGATGATCATCAAAAATATCTGGGTTTTGATTTTTGCTGATCCCGTGAATTTAACAGGGATAATAAATAAAATTTAGGGCAATGAAATTCAATACTTTGGTTTCCTATTTAAGAAGGTGATTGTCAAATTGGTTGCTTTTTTTGTACTTTTTTAGATTTAGTCTCCTTTTATTAAATAGATCTATTATTAAAGAAAAGGATTTTAATTGTTTTACTATCAGTAATTAGAGTAAATACCTATTTGGGGGATATTGTACTCAACGGAAGAGTAGCGGCGTCTAAGAACTGTAGTGGGGTCAATGGGAGCGAGAGAGAAGAATGGCGACGTCTCTCTTACTCTCATTGCCCCCACTCCTGTTTTTAAGCCCCGTCTTTATTTTACCGACCAGTTAGACAACTAGAATGTAAATTTAAACTGTTAAAGTTTAACCAATATGAAAAAACTGAAGATTCAATTGGTCTGAATAGTCGAAGCCATAAATTAAAGAAGAAGAATGATGAAGATTCATATGAAATAGCAATAATTGATAATGGTGACATAACGTAAATCGTAAATTTTCTAAGGATATGAAATTGAGACAAAAACGTTTGAAAACGTTGCTTCGCAACTGTTCCAACTAATTCTCGTCTTTTATGTGGCATATGGGAAAAATGATTTCTGTTCTATTAATTTAATTTCTTTGCAATACATAATATCGAGGATAATAAATGTAATTTGGCTTTTATTATAATGTACTTGATCTTGGGAGAATGATAATCATTTCTATTATATATATATATATATTAGTAAACGTTGAATCGATTCAAGAGCAGCGTCTGTATGTTGTTGCTTCTATGCGAAAACCGCGGCAGCACTCTCGTTCAAATCGATAGTGGTGGCGTATAAGGTCGTCGTCTCTCAACTGTCTCGTCTCGTTTTCTGTATTGTCTCTCACATCCGAGACACCCGCTCTGATAAGAAAGGGAAGATTTTCTCTAAAATATTCCCATTACTCGGATCATTATACTCGATTGTGTGTTGTATGCACATTTTCCAATTTCTTAATATTCAATCTTGCTCTATGAAAGGATAGTTTGTTTCATTAGAAATTAATGCCGATTACTTGTCTAGACAAAGAAATATTCACTCGAATTAGATAATTTTTTAAAAATTTAGTTCATTTTCTTAAAAATTGGGTTTTATTTCATGAAACCTAATTTTTCAGGTATAATTTATTAGGTTTTACTTCATAAAATCCAATTTTTGAGAAAATAAACTGTTTGGGATTTATGTCAATTTGTAGTATTTCCAATTAAAACTCCAAAAAATAGAAACTAAATCAAAATTGTAAGAGAGAAAAATCATTGTTCTTAATTTCATTAATTTCATTAATTTCATTAATTTTATTCAATTTAGAAACATGTGAATATAAATAAAACTTTTCAGTTTTTTTCGTTTTGTGTATTCATATTGTGTATATATATGTAGATGTAGATTCTCTAAATTATAATATTCTAAAGCACATTAATTGAAATTCATTCTGACACAAAACGTAAAATATTAGCGTCCAAACTTTATATATATATATATATATATATATGTTTTTATAAAAACGACAATTTAAAATCGGTGTGATTTCACAATCTTTTTTTCTCCTTTTTTTTAAACGAGCTCGCGATGCAGGTTGCGTGCGTACTTCTATAAATGAAAAAAGAAAGCTTGTTAGGCTTCTTAGGAATTTATGCACTGCATAAAAATTGTCGGATAAACACGGAACGCGCATCTCACACAAATAAATATAAATATATATGACATTTTGATAAATTACAAAATCAAAATCATTATAATGATTTATTAAGTGAATATTATACAAATGATGATGTTAATGATGTTGAATCATTTTGGTTAAAGGATAAAAAAAATTTATATTCATAACTTTTAGAGTGAAATATTCAAGTTTTTTTTTTAAAAATGAACATTTGCGACAATATTATGTAATATTTTATGATTTGAAACTGCTCGCGCAAGAGAGGAGAGAATGGTGTTTCAGCATAATAAGTTTTAATTGGAAGTTCGTCTCGAGACGCATCTTTGATTTCCTATTATAAATTTATACGTGTCTGTTGGTCTTACAGAATGGACTAATGTGTGTATTGAAAGTAATGTACACATGGAGTCAATATTTACTTTATATGGTTTTGAATGTAGTGGAATGAAGCCCATTCACTCAGATGAGCATTAATCAATTTTCAACTAATGCTGTACATGTGTTTTTCACATTTGTATTTATTTTAAAATTGTATATCGAATATAGTCTCCGTATAAGTTAATTTCTCGATAATTATAACAGAGCCTGACATTTGTAAAATGATTGTAGTACACGATTTATTTACATGTGTTCCTAAATTTTTGCAATGAAATCGAATTTACTTTATAATAGTTTTTATTAATTACTTCATAGGAATACCGAAGAATTAACCATCAGTTTTTTATTAAAAGTTGATCTGTATTTTCATTTTAAAAATTACAATCATAACCTAAAAATGTATACCTACCTTTCTTCAGTGTTTCACAGTCAGTTTTAATAAAACTATAATTGGTTTTCTAAGGGTATCAAATTGAGACAAAACAGATTTTATCTTCTATAAAAATATTTAAGTTCCTCATTTTAATTCCTGTATAGAAATTAATAATTTTTAATGTCATATAATTTTTCGGTACGTGTCAAATATATATTGACAAATTAATGATACACATGAATGATAAGTTGAAAGTACGAAATGTTATAACCTGTTTCACACATAAAAATGAAATAATTTCCTTGTTTGCATTCCTCGGAAGAAATTATAATATATGATAAATTGCGATGAGCAAAAAAAGTAAATAAATAAATATAATAATAATAACAACAACAACAACAAAACAAGTTAAAAATGATAGATGATTGCAAATAAGTGCTGATGAGAGAAAAATAATGTAATTGAATAAAACAGAGAAAGAAACGAAAGATCCTCTAATTGAATATTTAGCAAACGCCAGAGTTGAAGAAAATAAGTTTTGTACTTTACTTTTCAGAAATAATGAACGCTCATTTTGCTTTTAACCTCAAAATGTTAAGGGAGTATTCTGGTCTATAGGCCTCAATTTCACGCGTTTTTCCGAGTAGAATAAAAAAGAAAGTTTAACATTTTTAGTATTTACTTTTCTTGCAAGTTGTTTATTAATGTTTAAAGAGTAGAGAAAAAAATTAGGAAACAAAATAATAAAAAAATTTAAAAGTTATAAACTGATGAAGTGGGGACTGAAAAAAAGAAAGTGCGTACTGGTTGACAGTGTGGAGACTTTTGTAATGTTCTAAAACAAAAAACTCAAAGAAATTCTTGATTATTAAAGGCTTCGCTATGGTCGGTACCTTGGAAAAGAAAAAATAAAATTTTTTAGCAAAATGGCGACGATTTAAAAAAAATGGTGTTTTTTCATTCTGTTTTTTAACTTTTTTGAATTTTTTAAAAATAGTAAAAAAAAAATATTTTTCAAAATCCAAAGTTCCGACCATAAAGAGATATACAAAGAACATTTCTGCAAAATTTGAAGTAAATCGGTTGAGTAGATTTTGAGTTATCGTGTCAACAAGAATTTTTTTCAATTCCCACTTCACCAGTTCATAACTTTTAAAATTTTTGATTATTATTTTTCCTAATTTTTTTCTGTATTCTATGAACAACTGTTTATTGTTTATATTGTTGTTATTGTTGTTGTTTATATTCTATAAACAACTTGCAAAAAAAGTAAATATTAAAAATGTTAAACTTTCTTTTTTATCCCACTCGGAAAAACGCCTTAAAATTGAGGCCTCTAGACCAGAATACCCCCTTAAGTTCAAGGAAGCTTTTAAAGTGAATTATATAATGCAACGTTCGGACTAAATATTTGTTTTTATCATATTATGTTACAATAATATAATTTATAATATAATAATAATAATTAAAATAATAATAATCGTTTAACTCAATGTTTTATATTTTATAATCATAATTTTCTCGAAAATATCAAATTAATGACAAAAATGTAGATCAATTTTTGATACACATTTTTAGGTATCAATTCGTTACTATTTGATAAACTATTAAGTTAACAGTGATGATAATACTTAATAATTAATTCAGTCTAAGCGAGTCTTAATTTAAATTTTGATTTTTGTGCCAAAATGTAATATTTTTTACAATAAATAATATGATATACTAACGGATCTTTAGAAGAACTCGAAAAGTACTTAATAAAGATTAGAGATGATTTGGATGATTTAAAATTGCAGAGTAGTTGTATGGAGAATAAATTTTAAAAATATTATAAATTGCATTCTGAAATTATGAAATCACTATGTAAAGTCATTGAGAGAGAAATCAAAGCAATAATGTTTGGTGAAACTTGCAATTGCGTTCCAATGTTTCGCGTATACGATCAAAATGTCGAAAGTAGTTTCACAGTCAAGACAAAACCAATTTCTTCTTTTATATGACAAAACATTGAAAATAATATAAATTTGAGAGTGCATTTTAATCGAAATTTACGGATTAAATTTAAATTTAAGAATGCGCATTAGAATATTTTATGATTCCCCCCTTTTTTTCGAGAAAAACAAAAAAAAAATTGTTTGCCGGTTGGAAAAAGTTTTTAGTTTTGCTTAAAGAAAAAAAATTTCTATATACTTTTTGGAGAATTTGGAAAAATTATAGTTCTTTGTAACTTCAGGGCATTTAGTCGAAAGGACGAATATTTTTTTCCACTCGTTGAGACCTTTGGAATAATAGTTTAATATATTTCCCCATTTTGGGGAAATTAAGGGGAAAAAAAATAATACAGAGGAAAATAAATTTTAGCTTTATTATGAATGATTTAGAGTTGACAATATGATCTAGATTATTCTAGATTGTAAGTATAAAAGCTAGCTTCTCCGCGACCTGATCGCGTGTTCGCATAGCTTCGAAGGTCGTAGAGTCCTTTCTCCTTCTGTGCACATCCTCCTGAGCTATATTCTTCTTGAAAGTCCTTTCTCTCTCACTGCCAATGATACATATCTCTCTCAACCGTAAATATACAAATTTCAAAACAAAAAATTATTACTATTATTTTTAAAAAACATTTCCATTTCCTCAAATACAGCAGGAGGGGGGGAAAATTTTCCCAAAGCTATAAAATTTAAAGTCCGACTTTTTTCTTCTTCTCCTTCGAACAGTAAAATGTTTTGCAATAAAATTTATATTAGTTTTGAGGAATTTTTTTTCACATATATTCAGAGTTAGAAAAAAGGAATAATTAATATTCTAAAGTTGGTTTTTGTTTTGTACGAAAAATTTTATTGCTTATTGTTATTGGATAATTTGTATATATATATATAAGTGAACAAATAGTTCTGAATAGGTTATTTGAGTTCTTTTTTTAAGCCTCTCTCGTGTGTCGTAAGTTTAAAACGAAGGAAAGTCCTTTCGCCTCTCAATTCCTTCGGCCTGGAATCGATTCCACTGTGTATATGTATATATATAGTGGTCAGATCAGATGCCCGATTTTTTATATTAAGACGCAAAACTCGTTTGACATTTAAGAGTACGCGCCCAGTTAAGTGCACTCTATAAAGCTTGTCTGATTTCAAAATAATTCACCGCCTTTATGCACCACAGATTGTATGAGCATTTATACAATAATTATTCTATACGCAAATTCATAATATATTATAAATAGATATATATTTGCTTGATAGTTGCTTTTTTCTCCAGATCAAGTAACGATAGTAAAGTACTGATATTTTTATACTGGTATAAAAAAGGTATATATAAATTTTTATAAATATTTCTTCTTCTGATTTTCTTTTTGCTTTTTGTATAATTGTACTACTTCCCCCCCCCCTCTTTCCCGGGCCTCGGACTCATTTTTTGACACTTTTTTTCATTTCTTAAATCGAGGTTTTAAATATCATTTCATTTTAGTGAATTCCAAGAGTCTAAAAAATTGGAGTTCGTAAAAATATCGCAAAAAAATTGAAATTCGTTTTTATTAATTGCCAACATCTTTAAATTTGATTATAAATAATTATAGAATTACGAATATTGACGAACGCATATGTTGAGGTTCAATATGGAGATTCTACTCTCCACCTGCGAACGCCAAGGTCACCGCTAGATGGCAGTTGGATTCCTTCTTGGAATTTCTCTTGCCACCTGGTGGCGACCTTGGCGTTCTCAAGTGGAGAGCATTTTTATAAGAAAAAAAAATTTTTTTTATTAAGGTAACGTCAATTTCAATCAGAACCAATAGTCGATAGAATAAAATTAAAAAAAATTAATTTGAATTTAGTGCCATTTTAATTTTCTGTGAATCCCATCATCAAATGGGAGAAAGACTCGTTAATGAGAAAAAAGTTGAAGGGGGGTAGAAAAATAAGAGGCTCGTTGAGATTCATCAATTCGGTTTTTGTTTTTGAAAAATGCTTTTTAAAACAAAAAATAAAATTCGTTTAATATCGGATCTTTTTTTTCTGTCAGAGTATAAATTTAAATGTATATTATTGTTTGTTCATTTATGGTATTTCGGTTGAGGTCGTTTTTTTATATTCGAAGTGAGGAGTTCAGAGAACTCGAAATGAGAATAAGAAACGGGAAGTCGAACAAGTTTTCAAACGTAAAATAGGATTAAAATTTATATTAGAATTATAATTAGGTATGACAAACATATTTCACATTGATAGTGTTTAGATTATGAATAATAATTATAAATAATATTTATAACTATTATCAGTTATAATTATTTTAAGTATAATTATAATAATGTATAAATATTATTTTAAAAAGTTTCTTTTGAAATTTTAGAGTTCAAATTTCAAGAAAATTAAGCGGAGAATCAAAATCAAAAAATTTAAGCAAGAAGAGAATAAACTTAGTTTTCTATTTATTGTTCAAATACTAATCGTTTTGATTGTGATTATAATAAAAAAATGAAAAATATATTTTTCAATCGTGTCACTTTACAGGTGTTTACAAAATTGATAAAATATTTCCACCAGCAAACTATAATCTATTTCACAAGGTTTCTTGTTTATGTAGAAGAATTTAAAATCGGTATAAATTTTCTTGAAAAAAAAAATTCTATCCCCATGGATCAAAACATTTTTATTTAAATTAAATAAATTTTCAAATTATTTTTGATCAAATAATAAATTTGTATTTGGATCAACAAAATTTCAGTACTAAAGGCAGTAACTTTAGTATTTGAAGGAAATAGTACTGGGGTTAGGGAGATGGGAAGAATAGTAGGAAATCACTATTTTTCCTATTCTCTTCCTTTTCACCGTATTGCAAAAGAAAAAATTTCGACTCCTTAATATACATTTTCCTTAACGTAATATCTTATAATTATGAAATAAATATAAGTGAATTATTTTGAAATCTATTAGAATGAAAGTTGTAAAAAATATATAAATGAATTTAATTTACCTCCATCAGAACGCAACTTCTTTTTGTACGCGATGTTTGTTCATCTACTGGAAACGTTAAAATTATATAGAGTGATAAAATCAGTTTGAGGATTAATTAAACTTACGACAGGAGGCAGGAGAGACGAATTGGGAGCAATGAACGTCCCTGACATTTCATACATATATATATATATAGTCTTGAGATATTAATCCTTGGCCAAAATGTGCTTCATAATAATTTCCTTCTTTTTTTGTCTCCTTTTTTTTTTTGTTTGCAAATTCTTTTTTCTCATTTTTAAAATTTACCATTTTCAAAAATATGCCTAATATTTTTACTCTGCTTTTTATAGTTTGTAACATACTATCGATAAAATAAGTTTAGGAAGGAGAAAATAATATGTAATCTTTTGATATAAATCAAGAGAATGATTGACAAACTGTTAATGTGTGTTCTTATATATATTGTATAAAAAGTAATTCAAGTTTCATTAAGAGAAACAGCAAGAGAAGAAGGTTTCGACTTTCAGGAGAAAGTGAGCCAGTTTACAGTGTTGCCAAATTTATAATCCAAATTACAAATTTTAGTATATTCAAAAAATAATATTTTTGTTTCTTCATTTTGCTTTTTTTGTAAATTCTTTTTAAAAAAAACAGGAAATAACGAAATTGTATATATTTTTTATACAATTATCAGACTGTCGTCATTGATAATCATCAAATTTTTTTCTTCTATAATTGTCGATTTCCTTTTGTAAATAGAGATTTAAGTCGTGATAGTCATTTCTGAAGCATTATTACATTGACTCGACAAAAATATTTGTCAAAATTTCGGTAAATGTTCTTGATAACATTTTCTGTACCTGTTCATGTTGTTTCTATAATTATCTTTTATAGTGGAATTAAGAATTACAATGCTAATTAAAATTCCTAGTATGTATTCCTAACTGCTTCCTACTTTGACTATGTTGACTATGTTGACTATGTTGACTATGTCCCATCAGAATAAAAATTGGAATCAACAAAAAAAATTTGAAAAATTAAAAGAGAAACTCCTTTTTTTTGGTGTTATGAATATCAATAATGTGGAAAGTAGTGGTAGTAGTCTTCTAATCGTTTTGATCATTCCCGATATGCAGGTGAACTCGAAGAAAGGCATTAACTAATCTCCAACTTATGTGAAAGGGAGCGACGCTGTAATGTATCCATAATAAATTCAATGTGTTAGACAACTTTATATCTCGAGATAAAAAAAAGAAGAAGAAAAAAAAATGAGAATCATAAAAGAATACCTATTATGTGTATATAGGAAATTTTCACTTTACTCATAAATACCGTACTGATAATTTCTCATTTCTACCCATTTGAGAATCGTGTTTCTTGAATTATTTAAGATAAGCAAAAAAGTGAGCATCGACATTTTTTCAAAAAAAATTTCTGTCACTAATGAATAATAATTTTGAATAAAAGAAGGTAGGGAAAAAATAAAAGAGTAATTTGATATAAAAGGAATTCTCTCTATCAGGTTTATAAGGTTAAGGACATTTTAGAAATTCGAAGACGAAGTATATAATCGACCGTCTGGACGAAAATAGGACGCCATTGTTACCAACCCCCCATCCCTTTGAAAACGTGACTGGCGACGGTCGAATGAATTCTACCAAGCAGGGGGTAAACTTCTCTCTTCTGTCTCTGCCAATAAGAGAGTGTCTGGTTCGCCACGACGCTTCAAATTATCTGAGTTGCAACATTTATAATGAAACGAACATGTCCTTTATCTCTCCCTCTCTCTCTCTCTTCTCCTCTCTTCTGAATTAAATCAAATTTTAACCTTAACCTTTTATATTGACTCTTGATTCTATTAAAGAATTGGTAAATTGATATTATTTGGTAATCAATATAGTACGATATGCTAAACAGTATACAACCGTTAGTATATTACTAAACCTAATTTAGTAGTAAGTACATTTTTTTTAATAGCAAATTATAGCCTTGTAACAAAAATTTTGTTAATTTGAACATCTTGAGGTTCAATATGGAGATGCTACTCTTCACCTGCGAACGCCAAGGTCACCGCTAGATGGCCGGTGAGTTCTTTCTTGGAATTTCTCTTGCCACCTGGTGGTGACCTTGGTGTTCTCAAGTGGACGACTATCGGCTAAGTTCGTTTTTTCCTTATAACTTTTTCAAAACAAAATTTTTTGATCAAATTATTTTTAAGAATAATCATAAAATTAATCGTAATTTAACCTAATTTTAAAAAAAATAGACGTACTTTATATTTAGGATAATATATTTTTCAGTGCTTCCTTTTAATGTCTGCCTTTTTCCCCTTTTACTGAAACATCTAAGCGTCGCAAATATGACCGTAAATCTTCGTGACACGCTTTAATCTTTTCTCTTTCTCTAAAAGAAAAAAAAAACAACTGCAATAAATACTTTTGCAAATACGTTTACCTCTCTTTCCGAATCACATTCCAGAAATTCAAATACATCATAATAAAATTAAATTTCTAGAAAATACCTATTCTAATTTCTAAAATGTATTTTCTATTTTTCAAATCGGACATTTATTTATTATAATTTCTGTTTCATAAAATCTGTTTTTGTACTTTATACTCTTATTATTAGTTTAATTACTATTGCTTTTCGTATTTTTATTATTTATATTATTAAATATAAATAAAATAAATAATTAAATATTTTTGCAAGTCGTAAATTATATATAAAAATGATGTTTAAATAATAGCAAAATAAAGAAATAAATAAAATATAAATTATTATCAATATATTATGCTATTATTATACTGTCTAGATTTTGCAAATACAAAATTAATTTATCGTGAAATATTTTCAATATTAAATTTTTTGTTGTACATTACGAAGGAAATATTTTAGTTTTTAATTGAATTTTTCTTTTTGTTTCAGAATCAGCTCAAACAGAAACCAACGATAAAGTTCCTAGGAAATGAAGGGGTGAGTTTTAATTGATTTTACAAATTTTCTCAAAAACAAGTATAGAGAAACTATAAGCGGATTGAAAGTTTTTATTCGCAACACGTTAAAAAAAATAAATAGTAATAAATAATAAAATAACGATCGATTGCTTTTAATTTAATATAATAAAAGATGCGTTGTTATATACTTGGAACAAAAAGGACAAAAGCATTTGTAATTTTGTAATTATTACTGTATATTTATATACAGCTTACCTGTTGACAAAGTAAGTTCAAAATCTGCTGGGCAATCAAGCGCACCGAGTAATTAACCTCATTAATTTGACTCTCGCCAACGAACGTTTGTAATTCGTATAGCCTTGCGTATTGAAAAAAAAAGACATTTTCTGCAAATTTCTTGACACTATTATTTAAAAATATGTGAACATTCACTATTATTTACAATAATTATTGCGTGCACTAACACCTATTGTTATTAAACAATTTCCGAAAAGTAAGAAAATTGTGTATATATTCATAAATATTTTAATTATTGACCATTATTTAATTCTGTAATAAGCTCTTTCAAGATTTGTTTTTAAAAACGAATTTCTTTTCTTTAAAACGTCTATTATTTCTTATATAATTTCTGGAGAAATTAATTTTATTTACTTCAGTAAAATATATAATAATATGAAATTTACTCTGAATATACAGTAAAAATTATTTCGAATCTAGTGAATCTAGATTAAATATATAAAATATATTTAAAATATAGTAAAATTTACTCTCAATGCTGTAAAAGTTATTTCGAATGTATGGTAAATTTTACTTATATTGTAAAAATTAGTCAGAATATAGTAAAAACTAACGGAGTAAATCTAATACTTCTAGTATGGTAAAAATTACTTTATTCCCTTTTTTCGTTTGTTTAGTTGTTTTGTGTTTGCTACAGTATATCAAAAATGTTATATTACAAAATTCTCTATTATTGAAATGAGACAAAAGAAAATTGTGGGCTACTATAATTAGCCTTGAAAACTTGAGGTATTACTTTGAAACAAGATGAAGTAATTTCTTTGTGACTTTGAGGAAAAAAAAGTGAGAGTAAACTGAAAACCTTGAGATATAGGAATCGAATCCCTTGCATACAAGGGATATGATAAATATTTTTTCTTATATCCGAAGGTTTTTTTGTTGTCGAAGGCGATCGAGGTCGTTTGTTACTTGTCGCAAGGCTTTTTTCATTTTCTTTCAAAAAATTTTCCAAGAAAAATTAAACATAAGCTTTCCTACTTAAATCTTTTTTACTTTCTCCCGTTTGCGGGCAACGAATTTTTCTGCCATCGCGTCGGTATGTAGTTACTCTGCCATTATGCGGCGTGAAATTCAAATTTTGTAGCTACTGTAAACAGTAAAAATTTGATTTTAAGGAGAATTTTAAAAGTCAGAAAAACATTTGAAAATAGAACGACTTTTTTTTTGTCCCAGGGTTTTTTATTTATAAATTAATAATTGTTTCCACATAATCATGACTTATCGTGGAAATAATTGCAAGAGGAAATATATATATATTTCTTTTATAAATAATAAAGAAGAAAATAAATAAAATTGTTTGTAAATAAAATATTGTATTGTTCTTATATTGTTTGCTATTTAATTATTACTGAAAATTGTTTATTTATCCATTTTGTATACATTTTGAATGATACGTAACTAAAGAGACAATTTTTATGTTTATTTTCTCCTTTTTTCGTTCTAATTATTAAAGAAAAAAACAAATCGTGAAGAATAATTTGTATTAAAATTTCTAAGTGAAAAAAAAAAATTTGATAGCAATTCAAATTTACTTATGAAATAGTAATTATTTTTCTTTTACGAAGACACAAAAAAAAGATGAGTTTTATCTGACATGCATTATTCAAATGTCGTGACTTTATTTTAATTTGAATTTATTATTTCTTTTTGATGAGAAATATATATTATGGATATGAGAAAGAAAAATTGTTGAGTTCAGTAATAATAATTTATTTGAAGTTGAGAAAAATTTACATTGTCAGGAATTATATATGTATATATAGTTAAACGAACGCTATCACAAGTTTTTCGTGATTCTCTCTTTTTCATTGCAATCTTTTATAATGGAGTTGATTTTAAGTGACGTACGCCAGGATCTAAGAAATCATGGTTGATGACGACCTTTAGGAATATATAAGATTAAAATGAAGTGTTTGCTTAGGGCCAAATGGATAATTCTCAATATTATTCAATAAATTCACTTTCCAGGCGGATTTCAATTTAATTCCAGGTTTCCTTTGAATATTTATTTTCTTCTTGTTTATTTGTTTTACAGACAAAATTAGCATACGTTTATTTGGTTGGTTTCGTTTATTTATTTGACTTGATTTGTCTTCGCATTTTTTTTTTATTTTTCGTTTCATATTTTATTCCTTCTTTTCTCTCATTCGTTAATTTTTCTTCTTTTCGTAATTAATTAATTCATTCATTATTAAATTATTTTAACAAAATTAAAATACATTATTCTAATTAATTAAATTTTTTATCTATTTGTATACTTAAAACGGGTTAACAAAAAGAAAACTTCTCCAATTCATTCAATTTTAATTAAATTTGTTATTTTATTGTATTTTCTTTTAATATTAAACTTAATCAAAAATTAATTGCTACATTTTTCTATTTGAATAAAAAAAACCAACTTTTTAAAAAATTTTTTGGGAAAGTGTGAATATTTTTATACTTGATTCATGTTGAAAAATTAATATTTGACATTGAATAAAAAATTGAAAAAATTTTCTAATATTAAGAAATGATAAAAGTAGATTATGTTAACAAGGCTTTTCGTAACTTCAGTTAATTTTATTCAATGATAATTTTTAATTTAAAGTAAAGTCATTTTTTTAGTTTGAAGTAAAATTTTAATAAATTAAAAAGTATATTTTACTAATTTTTAACTGTAATATGAAGATTTATTTTTTTAAACTGAATCTCCTTTTTGAAAATTAAAATCCCCTTTTTTATCTAATTTTTATAAATAAATATATCACTAAAAAATCACTGCGCGATTCGTGCATTAATTAATAAAATGAACGTTTTATTGTAAAAAGGAAAGAAAAAAATATCCCGAGTGTAGTATTTTTATAAACCGATATAATATATAGTAATTTGTTCGTGAAATAATTTAAGTCTTTAAAATTCAAGTTGTTTGACGTATATAGTTATTCTTAGAAGTGGTTGTCATTCTTCGCGGGGATTCCCCTCGTGTTTTCTATTCCTTCCACTTCCTTCAGGCTTCTTCTCTTCCATCTTAATTCTCCATCAACTCATAATTTTCTTCTTCTGCTCTTTTATAAATAATCTGTTCAGAATAATATAAAAAAATGTCCATTAGTTAAACAAAAAGCAATACTAAATTTTTATTATTTAAAAATTATACTAATTTTCATTCTAAAAAATATGCTATAATTTTATAATTACAATTTTTCTAAGGATATCAAATTGAGACAAAAATATCAAAATTATTATTATTCATTTATAAAATTATTGTGATGCAACGTTTTGATACGTTTGTTTCAATTTGATATCCTTAGAAAAATGGTGTTATAAAAAATATATACTGAATTTTTATTATATAAAAAATACACTGGATTGTTGTTATACAAATTCTGAATTTTTATTAGATAAAAAAATTGTATTTTTATTCTATAAAAAATATGGAAAATAATTTTAATTATATAAAAAAAAAGAATTATACAGTAAATTAATCGTGATTTAAACTAATAAAGTGAAATAAATTTTCTAACAAATTTAAAAGTTCGTGGCCATAGTGAAGTTTTTGAACTAATCAGAAAACAGAAAGTTTGTACTCTATGCATATCAAAAGGGCGATATTTCGAAATATAGAAGTTAAAGTTTAGTGATTATCAAGCAGAGTCTGCGTCGTCGTCGGGTGTTTGTGAGTGAGTGAGTGTGTGTGTGTGTATTTTCAACCGTGTGCCGAGTGAAAGGCAACAATGTGAAGGCTTGCTCACTATATATTACAACCACTAACACATATTTTGTCGCACTTATCGGGACGTGAGGCGCACCAATACACGAAAAGCAAAGCGGTCGCTGCCGCCGGTCGGTCGGTCGGTTCTCCGGGATACGAGATATACGTCAGTCGCAAGGACGTCTGCTAAGTGAGGAAATTATGCTAGAATAATTGCCGAACCACAAAATTATATGCCCAGACTCTATAAACATGAAAAAGATCAGATTATATCTTCCCACTTGTAAATCGCATTTTTCTTTCTTCCTTTTTTTCAAAAAAAAAAAAACCAAAATTTACTTTTTTCGGCTTTTTTTAATTAGACTCATGAAGATGCTGTTTAAAACAGAGTTTTTACTTTGGATAAAAAATATACATTATTACTTTGAATACAGAGAAAATTTTTACTTTGAATTCAAAGAAAAAGTCTTCACTAAAGTAAAAAAAAATGATATTTAAAACAAATAATCAGAGTTAACCGCACAAAATCAAAAGATTGGAAATAACAAATTTTTTTTTATTTTAACAAAAAATCTTTTTTTCCTTCAAAATATTATTCAAAACCAGACAATTTTTTATACAGACCAGACAAATTTTTGTTTTTTTTTATTGTATAAACCGCAGGTGTGTGTGCTCGTGCACCTGAATTTTGTTTTTTATGTCTATTACAATATAGTGATGTATAAAATTATAATTTTAATGAGAATTAATTTCTCCTGATGATAAGAGTCGGCGTCAAAATAAATACAAATTTGCTTCTTGTAAATTTAAAATGACAAAAAGTAATTTCTTGAAATTAAATTTTAAATAACTGTATATTTAAACCGTTTTTGTGTATAAAATACAAAAGTAAAAAGTTCCCTGAATTTAAATTAACAAGGAAAACTTTATCAAAAAAAAAAGAAAGAGAAAAAAATGTTTTTCATGATAAGGAAAAAACACAAATGGAATTTTCCAGTCTATCATTATTATAACACTTTTAGATCACGTTATCTTACATTATATATTTTTATATATAAAAAAAATTCTACTTAACAAAATAAAATTTAAAAAAATGGAAAATATCTTTACTATTTTTTTTCTACTTGTAAATTTTGTTATTATATTATAATAATATAATGTTTTATTAATTTTCCTTTTCTGTAGTTTGTAGATCCTGTGTTCTTTAAAATAGTGGTTTAAATTTGAAAAAAGAGTCAATACTGCAAGAAGTAGGGTTAATTTTCGAAAAAGAGAAAATTTCTGCAGTGAATGTAAGAATGGTTAGGTGGTTAGTGCTTTCGGCTCGCGCGATTGTGGTCCGGCGTTCGAATCCTCTCGGGGGTTTTTTTTTTGTTGCATTTTAAAGTTAGATATTATTCAACGAACTAGTGCTAATTATAAAATATAATTATTAAATAATATATTATACAAAATATAGAAAATATATAATATAAAATAGTAATAGGTGTGTAAAAATAAAGATTAAAATTTGTCTAGTTTTTATACTTTATTGTACTTATTATTATGTCATACATTGTTATTTTCATAAAATACAAATAAAAAATTATAATTAAAGTGGAAAAAATATATAAGAATATAAAATAAAAAGAAAATAAAAAGAAAATAAAATACAAATATATTATACATATTAGTAATACTCTAATTATCAAATTATCGCACTTCAATGACAGAGAACGTGTGAATAAACTAATAACATCCCGCATATAAGCAATATTTTTTTGATAGTTCCCGCATCTGTATATTTAAAACGTTAATGAATTTAGTATTTACTCGAAATCTCTCTCCTTGATTAAAAGAATTTATTATAATATCTTGTTATAAGTATTTTGTTTCTTTATTTTTAGTAAAATTATATTTTCTTTAAATAATTATTATTTCTTTTTCAATTATATAAGATAAATTTTTTTCCTTCACAATATAATCAAATATAGGTAAAAATAAATGAAGCTGTTTATTGTGCCCATATATAAATAAACCAATAGATTAATTGTTTTACGATTTACTTAATGTTTACTTAATTATTAGAAACTGAGAAAAATTAAAAAATAATTAACTAATGATTTTTAAGTATAATATGAGGGACACTTTTTTCTACTTATATTCAATATTTTGGAAATATTTCTGGAAAAAAAATTTTTTGTGGATTATATATTAACTGCCCCTTATTATTTTGAATTTGAATTAATTTTCTTTTTGTAATTTTATATTCAGTATAAAATTTCTATTATTATTTTAATTATTTAAATGATTTCTCAAACAATCGGTAATTTTTCGAACTATTTTTTGGTTTTTTGTATTTTATTTTGTATTTTATTTTTTTTCGTATTTATCTAACAGAGTTTTGAATTTCGCGTACTCTGTATATTTATACTTCAAGTGCACGTATAGTAATAGTTTTGCTGTAACAGGTGAAAATTTGCTGCCTCAGCTTGCAAAAGTTCATTCCACTATTCGTTAAGGTCGTTCTTCGTCTATTTTTTGTTTTTCAAAAAGAAATCTTTGTTTTTTCATGTTTTACGCATTTTTCATGAATGAATTAATTTATTGCACACAAAAAAAGGAATATAGTAATTTTTACTAGAGTAAAAAGTTTGTTTTTCCATTTATGAATTTCTGATAATTTTTACTATATAACCAGAGTTAATTTTACTAGTTTTGGAAGTAACTAATTATTTAGTCACTATTAATTTGTTATTTTCTACCAATAATTACTCACTTTTTTTACTAATAAATGTAAACAAGAAGTAGTCCAGTAGGATGGAATTTAATAGGTTAATTTAAATTATTAATTATTAATACATATTATTATTATCATTGACATTTTATTATAATAATATTAAATAATAAAATATGAAATCGGAATTCTTTACGTCAGGTCTCAGAAGTTTCGATTTTTTACAAACAGAATTTTATTGGAAAAACTGAGACGACTTTGACCTGTTTTTAAAATTGTTACATTATTATTTAATGAGTTATTCAAGAAATTGTAAATTATTTTTGTTTTATTATTATATAGAAAATAATTCATTATAATAGTGAGTAAATATTTAGTTACTTCTAATTAATTAAAATTTAAAGAGTGTAAATTGTAAAGTTCTGACAATTAATTTTATAATATGTACAATATTATTTATGAAAATAAAAAAAATTGTGTTGTTTTCTCAATGGGAGAGTAAACTATGAATATATAAAAAAAGCTTTATGCTTCATATTTCACAAGCACTGTTTCTCTTTGACTATACACGTATCTCCATTATTGCTCATCAAAGGCGCTGTTCTCTGCTCCTCTCTAGAAAAGAGAGCTTTACAATTACGTTCCAAGGTATCTTTGACCTTTTTGAGCGCACTCAGCCAATATGGAAATGAGAAAAAAAGAGTTCTTCATTTTTTTCCGCCTAAAGTATCTATCTCTCTTACTCATTAGAATCAAAATATTAAGCACATTTCAACTTTTTACTTTTACTCTCTAATTAAATATATATATCATCAAATTTTATTATTTCCCGAGTAAATTTTTCTCATTTTTATAAAAAAAACAATTTTCTTCGGAAATAGTAAAAGTTATTTTGAAAACAACAAGTTTTAATATATAATAGATTTTACTACTTTTGGAGGAAATTTTACAAAGTCCGAAGTAAATTTTACTCATTTTCTACTGCAATTTACTTCCGATATCTTAATTCCTATTTGAACAAATAATAATAAATAACCCTGCTAGTAAAAAATTACTGATTGAATTAAAAGTTCTACTAATTAATTTACCATACCGATAGTGAAATAAAGAAGAAAATAATTCAGATTGAAAATAGATTTTCGTTTAAAAAAATGATTATTTCTTTTGAAAACTAAAAAGCAAAAAATGTTGAAACACATTTTTTTTTCTTTTTTGCGCTTGCTGGTTATTAAAAAAGAAGAGAACTATTTAAACTTTAAGCACAACTTTGAATGTTTCGAAAGAGAATGATTAAGGGCATTTATAATAGACGATAAATGGCACTTTGAGGTCTTTTGCCTCAACATTTTCTTATCTATTTGTCATGAGAAGTTGGGGGATAGAAGTTTCTGAGGTAAAGCACTCTGGGGAGAAGGCCTTTAAATATTCACGGTCTCAACGTTCCAGGTGGGGTTTTACCAGGTATGTTTGTAAGATCGGAGACATAGAAGACTTGATATTGTGTTTTGTGTATATATAGATGCAGAGAAAGAGAGAGAGAATAACTCAAGTAAAGGGAGTGGAGAATATGCATATTTGATGCGAAATCGTCGTTGAAAATTGGTGAATAGAACGTGCTATCCATTTTCCTTAGTATTCGCACGTTGAGTATAGAGAATTACCCTCTTGTCTTAAATCACCCTCATATAAGAGTCACCCTCACTGACCGTTGAGTTGGACAAAAAACCAACTATTCCCTTTTTCTCTCTCTCTCTCTCTCTCGATAAAGAGACGAGACTTTTTCTTACAGAACGTTTTGTACAATCGTACATATGTCTTTTTTCTATTATATAAAAATAAAAAAAAAAGAAATCCCTGACCTACGCCTATAGAGTTTATAGACCTTATGTTAGAAAATCCGCGCACTTGAATACGTTATTAGCTATTTGACAAATAAAATGATATAAAGTCATTACGTCATGTATAGATAATCATCTTCTACATGTATATGCTTACATGAATTTATAGAAATTATACTTTTCTCCACAAAAAACGAACAATTTTTATATCACAGAAAAGATTTTAAAAACTTATGTTTCTAACTTGAAAACCTTGAAAAGATTTGATTTCATCCACATTTTTGGTATCAATTCGTTGCAATTTCATACTTTTAACTTAACATTTAGATTTGAATTGAATTTAAATTATTAATTTTAAAACTTATCCTAGTTTTTATAATTCAAGTCAACAACTTTAATTTTATTCTAAATTCTTGAATTTCTGAATTCCTGAATTTCTGAAACAAGAGGAAACTATAAAATACGGTATATATGATACAATTGTAGAAGAATAATTACAGTTGGATCTTGAGCCAAGTGAAAGTTATTCACTATGTATTGGAATTAAAAAATTTCAACAACGCAGACACATTAAATCTTCATTTTTTTTTTTTGCACTTTATATATATTCAGAAATAATTTTCTTCAGTAATTTTAGCATTCATGTGTGGGATTTTATAGAGTACGGACTTTAAAAAAATACGTACTTGGTACGATTGTAGATGGGGCGAAAATTGCTTTATTTTCTCTTTAAAGAAACTTAATAAAATAAAACTCAATTCGAGTTTCAAGACTCATATATAAAATATGGAAACAATAATAATATTAATAATCATCATTGACACTATTATCAGTTTGTTATCAAAAAAGATTAAATAATGATGTTTGGTTCTCTATTTGACAATTTGCTTAATATTCCACATATATAAATACGTTCATTTTTCTTCATAATATAAGTGACTTTGGCTTATTTAGAAAAACATTCAAAGTTCTTGCGTCATTACTTCGCCTCTTAGCGTCAACAAATTCTTTTGCGCCTCTCTAATTTTTAAGCTTTACGTATATTTTTAATATACTTTTTTATTCGAGTATTTAAGTACGCCAAATTTTTATTTTACTTTTTGTTTTTAGAATCACTATACAACCGATTACTTGACAATAAATATTTCTTTAATAATAGACAAGTAATTGCGGTTATTTGAATCAAATCAATTTTCTTTTTCAGTGTAATAATATTTATGCGTTCTTTCGTAATAATTAATATTATTATTAATCACTAAACTTGCTAAAATATAGATTAATAATATAATTATGAAATATGAATTAAGAAGAATAGAATGAATAAATGTAAAATATTTTTGGAACACTTGAAAATATTTCAACTTTGTTTCAAGTAATAAAGAAAATTGACTCGATTTAATTCTTATTAATACGTACAGAATACTTCCCTATTCTGTCTCTCTTTTATTAGCTTTTAATTTGAACACTTGCTATCAATGTCTGGCATAAGTATATATATATATCACTTGTAAACAAAAAAGCGGATACATTGTAGGAATGTTAATATACACTCGGCAAAACGATCATTAAAATAAGGTACGAAGAAAGAAATTTATTATTATTTTTTTTTTTGAAGAATTTTTACTCGATAAATTTTCAATATAAATACATACATCATAAAAGACGTTGATGCTTTTAGTAAAATTAAGCATATTTGTTACTATTTTATCAAAGATTTTATCCAATTTTTATCATCCGTTTAGAGAAAAGTAACTATAAGGATGGCTGTACCAATAGCATCATTATCGAACATGTTGTTATTCTGCAGCAAAACAAAATTTTTGGCCTACACTACTTACAATCTAGATCTTAATCCGCGTACAATTTATTTGCATTCTAACTGATACAATTTAGTTTTCTGTCCGCATTTGTAGCTCTAAAGATGGGTACAACTAGTAACAGCAAATATCTACCAATACCAAAACAATAACGATTCTCTAATATATTTACCTCATATGTAATTTCAAAATTTACCACCTCAGTGAGCTCGATACATATGTCACAACCGAAACAGAACACTTTTATTCAACATAAAGAAGATTTAAAAGAGAATATTTTAATTTCCCGACAGCTCTTTTTATTGCGCACAATAGTAGGAGCATTCAGGTGATTTAAATATTTGTATGTACGCACCTAAAGAATAGAGACATTAGGCAGACAAAAGAAAAGTTATCAAGTTGAAGGAATTGTAATAAAAATTGAAATGATATTGAAGCAAATGTTTCGTAACAATAAACTCGTAACTCGCGGAGTCATGCCAGACCGCACCTGCTTAAACTACTTAAATATCTACGTAGTTGCCTGGCATATATGCTGCCAAACTAAATCCTCGTGCATTGAGTATGTGTACTCCCTTTCGCTTTGGAGTTGTTGGAGTGTATGGTGCTCGGCGTTAAATCTCACGACAACGACAACGAACAACGATGACGATCAAACTTGTGTATATATGCATGTACATATTGTCGTCTCTCAAACGCATTCACGACTTTCCAAAGGCGACCTTAAACGGCCTTAACCCATAAGCATCGTAGATTTGTTAGTCAATTAGGCAGCGGTATTTTCTTTCCTCGGGCAACAAGAAAAATTGTTCGGATTTCTTATCTTTTTGGCTTTCAGATCATTTGTTATTGTTGTTGGAATAGAATTTCTGTAGGAACTAGTAGAAGAAGTAGAAGCACCAAAGCACTAAAAGTAGTAGTTGAAACATTAATAGTAGAAGTAGTAGAAGCACTATAAGAATTTGAAGCTCAAATAGAAGTGAAAGAAGCACTAAGAGTAGTAGAAGAAGCAAGAAGTACCAATAGCAGTAGTAAAAGAAGTACAAGAAGCAAAGATCAATACGTTTATGCCAATCTTCAGAATTAGTTCCGGATTCTTGAGGAACCGAAAAAAGAAACAAATACAAAAATTTGAAGACAATCAAAAATTTATTTCAAAATTTTTCCAAATGAAACGTAAGCATTTATTTATTTAAAAGAAAGGATGACTTGATAAACCTAATGAAAAAGTATTAGTCTCTTGCCACATTATTAATCCATTAGTTAATTTTCAATTGGCTCCCAATATTATTCCCTTTTAACACTTTCATTGTTATTCAATAAATGGTTTCATGTTTCATAATTGTAATTTAACGAGGGGGTTCACGAGAACGGAAACACGCATACACACAGCACAGATAGAAGCAAAAAAAAACACCTGTACTCCCCCAATATTGTCATCGGTATAAAATTTATAACCCTTTGTCATTTTCATGGTTAGTTATTACACTTTTTCACCGTTTCTCTAACTTACAATTCAAAGTATATATAATATATGAGGACCAATACTATGTAATTACATGCGATATACCTCCTATTTTAAAAAGCAAAAATATATATTTTAAAATTAGAAACCCTCAATTTATTCCCTGGTTCACCACAGGGTTCATCAGGGTTCACCAAGGAATGAATTGAGGGTTTCTAATTTAACAACAAAATGTATCTTTGGATATATTTTCTTCCCCCAATGGCACCTACTTTTTACCTACTTTTCGCCTTTTTTTCTTTTTATTTTAGGAAAAATTAGAAGTGGAGAAAAAAGTGTATTTACGGAAATGTTGAGAGGAATTTGTCAATTTACTCTCGGGATTGTAAATTATAAGTTTCACCTGGACAATATTTATAATATTTTGCTTTCACGGGGAAAATTAAGGATCTTATTTATTTCTTATGAACTGTTATAAATATTGTAAATTATTATTCAGGAAATCTCTTTGATTGCTTTGAAACTGGAAAAATGATACTAGGGCGTACTTTGCTAATATAACGCGATACTCAAGCCCCAATAAAAATGACCTCGTTTCTGTCAAACGGAGGTTAAGTAACCACTATACCTACCGCGTTATACTTCCTTTCACTAAGAACGCAAGTATATATGTATACACACTTTTGTATATACAATATATGTATACTTCTTTATGTATATATATTTATACGTATATATACACAATTCTTTATATGTATAAAATACTTGTACCTGTACAAAACTTGTTTGTGTTTGTGCTCTCATGCACAGAACTAGCGACACGTACACTGAGAAAATTCAGACACGGTTCGTTGCGATTGCCTGATACCAAGCACGTACCACACACGCACAATTAAATGAAAGAGACTTTCTTAATTGCGATCTTTAGTTGCTGCCGAAATTTTAGAGAATAACGGACATTTTAGGAGAGAATGGTACTCCATTAGATGTTCGTTCCTTGAATTTTGATGTTGCGAAGAAATTAAAACTTTAGAGCAGGGAATCGTAATCGGTAATCGTCTGAGAAACTAAAAAACTTGTTACTGCTTTCCATGGAGGATGATCAAAAACCTAATGAATATCAAACTGCTATCCTTGGTGCTAAAAATGCCGTCATTAATCCTGATTGCACCAGTTAAAATCCAGATTGTATGGAGCAACAACCAAATTGACCGGAGTACATCCAAAATTGTATAGACTAACATCTAAATTGATGGAGGTAGCATCCGAATTGTACGGAGTAACATTCAGATTGTGCAAGTTAGCTGAAAATCTTTGTAGCCTTTTATTTGATATTTCTATCTCGCATTGTTCCTAGTATCATGATGATAGTATCGCGTAACATCTTTTTCTTCCATCATCATTATCAGTATTAGCAGCATTACTTACTCTTTATACTGCACCAATTTTCCCAAAAAAAAAAATTGCCTATTTTATTCTGTTTTGGTTTAGTTGTTTACATTTGAACGATGATAGAAATGAAATGTTTTCGTGTCAAGTACTGTAGGCGAAAAACGTGTATAAGATTGAGATTTCTCGGATCCTCAAAGATGGTCAAAGATGTGTGTGTATGTGTGTGTTTGTGTATTAGTCGTATATCGCTTGGGGAATTCGGAAATCGTCGTTTCTGGAATGTGGCTTGTGTGTGAGCTTCTGCAAAGTGGTCGCAGATAAACAAGCGCATGAACGGCAAACATGATCATGCTCACCGTATGCACAAACTCGCTCCTTCATCTCAGAAATGTGAAACACAGCAAATTTTCTCAGAAAGCAAGTATACATGTACATCCATACAACTTGGAATTTATCGTGGGAGAAAAATTATTTCGCCGATAAAAAACAAGAGAGACAATATAAACTTGATATGTGACACATTCCTTTGTAAACAGATCTCAATAATTTGATATTAATAATAACATGAATTATATTGTAGAAGCATTATTGATTTTTACAAGAGAAAAATTACCGAATATATTACAGAACTACTCCATAATGTTCTTTTGGGAAAATTTGAGAAGCACTGTTACATAATAAACGATGTACTTTCTTTGACCCTATTTATCCCGTTAGATAAAAAAAAGAAAATTCTGACATAATTTTACATCGTAGTTATTCTTATTGTTTTTGGACAAGTGCAATATTCTTATTTTCAAAGAACAATTTCAGAATCACGCAATGCTCTATTTAACTCTTTATGGTGTTTTCGTAAATAAGTGCACAACTGACTGAGCGAAAGCTATATAACGATTCATTGCGACACAACGCAACCTCGAATTAAATTTTTAACAAGAATTTCTTTTTCAAGATGTATCACACGATCCGAGGTAGGACAATGATCGCGACCCCGAAAGAAAAAGAAAATTAAATAATATTTAATATTACTTAATTGTCGAGTCTTTAAATTTTGAATATGTCCTACATATTGTGTGTCCTTTTTCCATCCCGTGGAATTTGGAATGAAAAAAGAAATATTTGAACTTGACGTTCGACTTTCCAAAGGAGAAAATCTTGCGCATCATAGAATTTCTTTAGAATTATATGCACTGGTTGAGTGCAATTGATTTAACATAGGCGAAATAGGCAAAGTAAAGGAAATTCGTGTATACGAGAACAACGGTATGGCGAGCTCCATTGAGTGTAAAGGCAGCTATAACGGTTTCCGGGCAAGGATGTGGCACAGCCTACATACCTTCGGCACACCAAGTAGGAGAAAGAAGGATGAAGTGAGAAGGGGCTAGAGGAGAAAGATAAAGAGAGAAAAAAAATTGAGAGACCTACACACAGACCAGCACTACTGGTTCGAAGACACCTCTTCCCGCATATTCAACTCCTTCCCCTCCCCGAATATTGTTATGTGCTTCTCTTTCGAATTGAAGAAAGAAAAATTATTCTCCTCAACTACTTGTTTCTCCACTAATGAGACACTCTCGATTTAGTTCATTAGGTTTGTATATATACAAACATCAAGTTTCATATTTTTCAACTATATTCAATAAATGTTAGGTGACAACTGTCTTCTTAGGATGACTTACTTTAGGGTTCATTAAGTTAGGTGTTATTACTTATGTTTCGTTAATTAATTTTTCTTTTCTGTAGTTGTTTTTCTCTGAAGCTGATCCTGTGCTCTTTAAAATAGCGTTTGAAATTTTAAAAAAGGATCAAAATTGAAGGAGTTAGAGTTGAATTTCGAAAATTTTGCAAGGAATGTTTGGATGGTTTGGTAGCTAACACTCTTGACTTGGGCGATTGCGGTCTGATTAATTATTATTAATTAAACCCATTGGATTTTTTTTTTTGGTTTCAAAATCAAATATTTTAGAACGAACTTGTAAGTAATACAATAGAACATAAAACAATACTATGGAATACAAATCAGTACACTGGAGTACAAAACAATAGAATAAAATACAGAATACTACCAAACAATAGAATACAGAACAATTAATATAATTCTATACAATCGAATTTAATACAGAACACTACAAAACAATAGTTTGTTATACAATAGAATACAATTATTCATTACAATAAAATACAATCCAAAAGAATAGAACACAGAACAATAGAATGAAACATTATATAAGAGGTACAATAATACAATGTAACACAATATGATACAATGCAATACAAGAAAATACTATAAAAGATGAAAAATATTATAAAAAATGGAACATTATTGCATATTAATAAAAAGAACACTGAAACTATGCTCCTATATAGGAATCCTGGTTATACTACAGCATTAAATTTGTCAATATAATCAAGATTCCTAGTTAAAGTATAACCTTAATGCTATAAAATGGATGCTCAAATCGTTTAGGCATTTTTTTCAGTGAAGAAAAAAAAACAATGCGCATTTTGTGCTTTTATTCTTTATTGCATTTAACTTTGGTTAATAAATAAATTTACATTATAATGAGTATCGAAGTTGAGTTAAAAAGTTTATTCCAGTCTTTGAGAGCCAAAGATAGCAATGTCAAGTAAAAATGTCATCATTTATCGCTGCACCCTCGATTATTTTAAACGTTAAAATTTCTAAATTTAGTCAACGATGCATTGAATTTGAAACAGCGAGATGTCTCAAAATAAATTTCATCAGTTACACATTCTCCAGAGATTTTAATTTTATTCTATGATATTGAAATTAAATAAGAAAAAGAGAAAAATTTTATTATTCATTATAATTGATTAATGTAATTAATAATATTAATAATTAATTAGTGGCTATAATACGAAATAATAATCGTAGTAACAGAATAATACTTATATATATAACTACTACTATTTTTGATGTTATTTTTATTATTATTATTATTATTATTATTATTATTATTATTATTATTATTAGTAGTAGTAGTAGTAGTAGTAGTAGTAGTAATAAACTGTTGCTTTCTAAATTTGAATTAGTAAATGTTATTGATAAACAGTCATTTCTACAAATTTATTAGTAAAATTTTTCCTTTTTGCTTTAGAAATAGTAAATTTGACTAATTTACTGACTTTAGGTTAAAAGAATGCCCTGATGGTATATATTATGCAGTAGTTCCAGGTGAAGCTTCCTTCCGTGATGATAATGAAAAGTGGGGAAAAAAAGAATTGAATACCTACTGGATATAAATTTATTGTTCGAATTAGATAACTCGTGGGCTGTTTATTGAATAATTCTTTTGGGGTGAGTTATTGTATATATATATGGAGCGCGCTCATACACGGGAGAGTGATAAGGGGAGGATTTTGTGTTCATGTTACGTTTAGATTTGTTTAACGTAGGCGGACACTTTTGTATCAATACACCTACGTAACAACTGCTACACATATTATTACACCTAGATAGATAAATTCAATGTTCTTTTTTTTCTTCTTATTTTTATTTTCACATACCGCTGACGTAAGTTCCGTATCGCGCACAACCCGTTACTATGCTCTCACTTTAATATATACAATACTTCATACATACGCTTGCAACCAATTTTTAAATATTTTTTTTTTTTTGTTCAAAATAACCTTTTATGCAAAGCAACTTTCAATTATTAATAATTAATTAAGCAGTGGAAAAAAATTTGTTGAATTAAGCAAATTATTTATTTAAATCCAAATGTTTAGTCAACTTCATCAATTTAATATTCACTTGATATCGTTCCACCAAGTTATTATAGTTAATTTAACCAATATAGTCAATTCCAAACGACTTGGAAAATTTGACAAAATTATTCTGTTTAATTTACTGAAACGGTTTTGTTAATTCCGAATTAAATGTTTGGTCCAATTAGCCAAAGTGTTTGATTAATTAAAGCAAATGTCTTTCTTCTTTTCGATGTTATTTGCTAAATTATTTTCTCTTGCACTTCGCCTGCGCTGACAGGATTGAAATTTCTTTTTAATAACAATAATGTATTTTATAATTAAAAGTTCATTCGTCTCTGATAGTGTTTCTCTGCATGGAATGAGAGAATCAGTGGACAGGATGAGTGTCTTTTATATGTACATATGCTCTTGTATCTTTTTTGGTGAGTCAAGGTCGACCTCTTTGAGTCAGAAGCGACATAATCGAGAGAGAGAGAGGAGAGACTTGTTTCAGACAAGTGTGTGTACTGCACATCATCCTTTTCTTTAAACATTTCTTTGTCACAAAACCCTTTCTGCCATTTAATCAATTTTATCCAACAATTATATTTATTTCTTTTTGTCATATTGAATTTTTTTAATTAAAAAAAACTTATTATAATCACGCGCCAAAGAAACAAAAAATTGTCATCTTTTAATAGATCCCAAATATTTCTCTTTTTTCTCTCGATAAAAAAATATATATAATAAATGTGTTTTGGCTGAAAAACATAGTGTTTGGAATTTGAAATTCACTGGATTAGAATACGAAAAATATTCCGAAGGTCAAAACTATAAACCAAAAAAAAAAGAAGAAAAGAAAAAAAATGTTTCGGATAAGAAACGAAAAATCGTTTAAAATTAATCATGTATAGAAAAATTTAATTATTATGTAGAAAATGTCAGGACACTCGCATATATATTTATTTGCTAAATATTTAAAACTAATTTTTTTTTATTTCGGTTTATAATAATTATTCATATCTATATTATATTATATTATATTATTAATTATTTTTTACCAATAAGGTCTAATACTACCTAAGAAGCAAAAAATTTCAGATTGTGTTCATAATTTTCGAAATTAAGATACATCAACTCTGAAAATAAATCACTAAGTCATTACATTTAAAATTATTTAAAATAATGAAATATGATCTTGGTATTAAATTAAACAGAGAAACTCTGAATTAAGATAAAAATAAGGACAAACATAACCTTAAAATTCATTGCTTCTTAGGTATCTTTCTTCGGAGCGCACAACATATATATAATTATAATATTATAATATAAATATTATATATTAATATTAATGTCATTTTGATATTGAAAGAATTTTTGAAAATTTCTCTTGCACATGCATAGATAATTTTAATATATTACAAAAAAATGTTGTTGACTCGTTCACTTAAAATTTTATAAATAATTTTTTTTATCTGAAATTGAATTTAAAATATATAAATATATTGCGCATCTACAGTCTGCTGTCATACAAACGAGAGCATGTTCTCATTTCTGCAGGTGAAATAATGAGATTTCTAGGTAAACTTTTCAACTAAAGGAATCTATATTTATTATATTTTATAACTCCAGAATTTCTAATTTTTACGTTTTTTCTGAAAACACAGTTTTTTTCCACAGTTACGTGTATATGTATAAAAAGTGTCATAATCGCATATATTTTAAAATAATATTGTTTTAAAGTTTTTACAAAATTATAAACATGATTAAATACCTATTTTACGGTTTTTGAAATAATTTGAAATAATTTGTATCTTACAATTTTTCGTTTCTTTTCTATATAAAATGAATAAGTGACAAACGCCTACGTATATAGCACTTTCAATTTCTGCAAATTTATTTTACTCGTGTTAATGTTATATACGTAAATTACTTTATGAATAAGTATGTTTTATATTTAAAGTTCAAATATATATACTTTTCCTATCTGAACCGGAATTGAGATATCTTTTAAATTGATTAAAATAGACAAGAATTGGATTTGCGAATGTATAATTAATACTTATAATTTTTTTAATAACTTTTATGACAACAGTTCAATTTACTTTTAATATACTATGTTTAATTATTATTACTGTATATATGTTAACAATTATTATTTTAATATTTATTATAGTATAGTCCTATTATATTACTATATAATTTTTATAATATTAATATTTTTATAATAATATTTTACTATTGTATATTATAATATTATTATAGTAATAACGAGTTTAAAATTATTTATTAGAACTAAATGTGAATTGAGTAATACAATTTCAAATGGCACGCGCCATAAGTTGCGCAAATTTCTCGTTCAACCAGTGGCGCTAGCAGTCGAAGCAGAATTGTAAAACGTGAAAAACTGACAAGTTCATTCCGAAAAGTCGAAGTCGAAGACAGTATAGGGACAATAGGAAAGGTTTTCCAGGTGAATTTCTGAGCTATTAAATATTCATTCTTTTGGAAAAATATTTCTTTAAATTGTCTAGAAAACCAATATTACAAAAGAAATTTAGCCGATGGTGAAAGAAATGGTGATTTTAAAATAAAGAATAGAGTTTTTAACGTTTGTTAATATGGAAAAGTAGAGATAACCTAAAAGTGGATTTTTTAAAGGGATGAGTTTTGTTTCTCTTCTTTGGCATTAGCATTATTTTATTGCTACTATTGAATTCGTGTAAATGTCCTTTCTCCTCTCTTTTTCTCTATATAAGTTTTCATTAAATGCATTAAATGCAGATTGTGTGGCAGTTAATAATAATAACCGTTTCGCGGATTCATAATCGTAACGACATCGTTCCCAAGTTTGTAAACAGACTTTACCATCGATGTCATTCTACTCTTCTCTTGTAATGTAGGTTACTATTGCAACGGCCTTTGAAGAAGTCTCCACGTTCGTGTTGTTTCTTTTAAAGAAGGTCGTAACCCGAACTAACTTTTCTCTCATTTCATCTCTATCGTCGTGAATAAATCACGTAAAATTAATTTCTTTCTTTTACATTTAAATCCCCTTCTTTCTCTCCTCTCCCTCCCATTCTTGTGCGAGTTTATTCACCCTATTTTTTAATCAAATTTTCAAAAAAGTATTAATCAAAACCCACTTATCGGATTATTATAATTTATTGTAAATTATAAATTGTGGGGGAGGAAGGGGGTAAAAATTAGTCCGATAAAGCGTGACTGTAAAATTATAATTTGAAAAGTGATTATAATTAAAATTTAACTGCGTATACAGTGTAATTTACTCAATATCCTTTTTTTTGAAAATGATAAAATTTTTTTTTGAAATAGAAGCCTTACTATCGCAGAAATTGGAAAAACTGGATAGATCCTTGTTAGAAGCCCTATTTAAAAATAGATTTTAATGATTTTAATTATTCAATATGAATGTGGTTTAAAAATTTGCAATAAAAATTTTTATAGAATAATTTTCCGTAAAACATGTGACTATAAGTGGTTAAATGGTTTGAGAGGAAATTTTCCTTGTTTAAAAGGTGGTAATAAAATATTATCGTCTCTATATATATATATATTTATATCTGACAAGATGCTTCAACTTGTTATAAATGGTACAAGGCTGTCATAAATTGATTCATTTCCATAGTTAGGGAAAAAATGCAATGGATTTTTAAGAAGCAGAAATAATTTATTTATATTATTATATATATAATAGAAGAGTTTGTTTTATTTAGTTAATTAATCTTCAATGTCTTTTTATTTGTTTCAGGTGAGTTCTCAATTTGTATTCTTATCAATCGTCACGTGAGTAAATATAAATTAGAAAATTAATATTTGAAAAATTAAAAACTATTCCAATTATTTAGAATATTAATGGAACAGGCTCTTTCGTACAGGGACAGACAGGCCTTATAGAATTAAATTATAATTAAATTAAATCTGAATATTTATTCCACTAGAAACATTTATATATAGTAAATTCTACCATATTTAAAAGTTTGTCTCGTACAATATATAAAACGTTTTTGACCAATTCAAACAAACCGTTTTCTGATTAAACGAACATTTATTGTCAAAGATCAGGGAGTCGCATTGATCTTGATTGTACTTTATAAAAGTAAAAAAAAAAGAGAGAAAAAAAGTGAAAAATACAATAGCGTTCGGTCCTTCTTTGTATGACGCGGAACAGTTTTTTCTTTCTTTTTTTTTTTTTTTTTGTTAATTTCCGCTTTTTTCCCCCGTTATCTATAGGAGTCCTGTGTAAAATTGACTTTATTTCAATTGAACGTTCACGATGTATGGAAATCTGCAATTACTTTGTATTTTCACATTTAAGTGAGGCATTACATTTACGTATGTATCGTGCTTACATGTATATGGACTGCAGGCATATAGCCGCACTCTTATCGCATTAGCCTTTTATGCAATATGGGAAAATGTAGCGCTTTTGAACTAACGACGAAACAATAAATTACGATTGCTTGTCTCTATGTAGCGAAAAAAAAGAATTGAAGAAATAATACACATTTCAGAGAAATATTATATATTTTCCTTAAATGTATATTATACTGTTGTCATTGCTGCGTTTTTCATATATATGTGTATAGTTTTCAAGAAAAACGTGGACAAAAAGAAATTATCTTTGACTAAAATTTATTTTCAGTATATTTAAATATAAAAAATAACTTTTATTTTAGTCTTTTAAATTTTAGTACTTTGGAAATTTTAAAATATTTTTAGTAAAAACAAGTTTTTTTATTTATTTATTTTTTTAATAACAAGTAAAGTTTCTAACTTTTTATTTAAAATTTACTTCGGATATTATAAAATTTACTATCTGTGAATATATGATTTTTAATAGCAAATTTGACTAATTTTAATGATAATTTCACGTATAAAAATTATTAATATATCTTTCTCGAACATTACACAATTTGATATTAAAAATAATTGTTATTTTCGGAGCAAACTTTATTACTATTTCTGAAATAAAATTTTCTAATTTAAAAAAAAAATTTCTTCAGAAATAGTAAAATGACTATTAAAATCAAATTTTATAGGTTTTATTATTTTTAAAGGAAATTTTACAAAGTTCAAAGTAAATTTTACTTGTTTTTTTACTGCAATTTTCTTCGATTAGAGTAAAATTCATGGCATTTTTAAACAAAAGTAGCGTTGTAACAAACATTTTAAGTCAAAATAATCATTTTTTTTTTTTAATCATTTTTTTTTATTTATGTTAAAAATATTGGTTAAGTTAAAATTGAAGGTTGTTTATATCAGTCAGTGACCTCGTGCTATTTTTTTCTAAACAACTACTATACTACAGATTTTGTCTTTATTTGAAAAAAAATAATTACAACTAATTCTCGCGTCTCGTTCAAATAAGAATATTTTTTTCTCTAAAGAAAATATGTTAATAAGTGTGGAATAAAAACTCTTATGGATCTGAAATTGTTGACAAATTTTACTATATTCGAAGGAAATTTTACTTTGCAGCAGAGTAAATTTTACTGAAATTTACATTAAATTTAGTCAATTTTACAATATACGAAGATTTTATTTTAAAAGATTTTTATTTTATTTGTACAATTTAGAGAAATACTTTGAAAATAGTGATACTTTTTTCACTAACCAACAAAATGTTGAATGTACAATTAACAGCAAAGAGCAAACATTTGTTTGTTACAACTAAAAATTTGCCTTAGGTGACAAAATTCTTTCTTCGAGAGCATAACATTTATTTAAACCGATGGAAATATTTATTTTCAAATGAAATAAATATTTAGAAATTAAAAAAAAAAATATATAACCGAAAAGTCTTATTAATTACTCATACATACTAAATTCATGAAGAAATATTTAGTTTAAATAAATCTAAAGAGAACAACAATACAAAAAGAAGTAAACAACTTCTAGAATATAGAACATATAGAACAACTAAAAATTTAAATCTATATAACAAAATGAAAAAAAAAAAATATTCTTTTTAAAATTGTTTCAATTAATTTGAAGAAAATTTTTTGGTTTAAAAAGCGAGTTTAAAAAACGAGTTTAAAAAAAAGTCATAACAAATGAATATTGTTTAAAAAAAAGAAAGATACATGCGCAATTCTTTTATTCATTTCCGGCATTTAAAGGTGAAGAAAAAAAAGAACTCGACCTGTAATATTGTAGTATAGTTAACGATATATAATATATATATCTCGCATGCGCTGGCAAACATTATTAAGCTTCGCGGTCCTTTGGTGTCGAGGTTGAGCGCGCGGGCGTTATTTAGTAAAATTGTGTCTGTGTGCGTGCTCTGTCTGTGGATGGAAGGGGCAATCCAAGTATAAGAGGAAGACATCACGTGATATGGACTCGCGGATATATAAGCAGACCGGATCGAGACTGAAATCAGCCACTCACCAACTGGCTCCAACGATAGCAAGTAAGCAAGCAACACGTGCCTCTGCTGCTGCAGCTGCTTGTCAAACAATTATTGTCATCAGGATTTAATCCTCATTTCAAACCTTCTTTCCGGAAAGTGAAATTATTTCCGGTAAAAAAGAATTTCATTGAGGCAGGTCATTGCATGAAATGGAAAGAATAGTGGATGAGGAAAAGAAAGAGGGTCCCCCCCTCTTTATCAAGAAACATTGCCTCCTGGCAACAAGACGAGAATGGAAAAATCAAGTGCGATTCACATGCATTGTAAATAATGCACACGTCACGTATATATCAAGAGTCAACCTTGTATGAGACAAAAATTCAGTTCATTGTTCGTACACATCATCACAAACGGAGGATTTTTCCTTCCTTCCTTGTAAACATGTTTACAATTTTCGCCCCGTTGTCTTTGTTTCGTCATTCCCACTTGATCTTAATTTTCTTCAAACTTGAGCCCAATTTCGTTCGAAAATCGCTAAAGTTAAGGTATTGTTTTGAAAATCGTTATAACCTAGAGGTAGTATTCGAAAAATTTGTCTCTTTACAAATATGTTTCACCTTTGTCAAAAGACAATTTTTTGAAACAGTTAGTTTTGCATAGAAGGAAACGTTGGTTTATATCGGGCATTGACACCGGTTGGAGTTTTATAATACGTATTATTATGGTTGTGAATTAGGTACGACCTAGACACGATCATTGCTTCTTGTGTGGTGGTTTAATTATAAGAGGCGCGTTGGCCCAAATTCTAATTCTAAAATAAAAGACGATGTTGCACAATCGTCGAGTTGATGTTTAGTTGTTGCGTAGTCAATGACAAATAAGAAGAATGAGGAGCGTCTGAAACAGAGAGAGAGAGGATAACGTTTGTAATAGTATCTCCAATATAAAGAGAGAAATATATACTTGATTGTTTGTGGCCTTGCTCGCTTTTATAATACCAGCACTGACATATCACTCTGTTAATGTAACCATAAACAGCTTTTTCATTTTTCTTTTTTCCGCCTTATCTTTTGTAGATGTAATCGGTGTTGATACTGAGTTTGTTGGATGTATCTTTTGTAACATAATAATCATCTCATGAGACGGTATATTGTAAACAACATGTTCATTTGAAAACTGATTTTATTGCATGTTATCTACATACGTTACATATTATTCGGATAGTTTCTTTAGTATACATTTCGTTACATATTGTGTATACTGTATGTAACATGAAAGAATCAAATTGCTACGAATTGATGCACAATAATGTTGATCGTGTCATAATTTGATCCAAATGATGCATTCCGTTTTATTTACAAATTACAAATTACACTCAATACATTTAATTACAAATTGCAATCAGTACATCTAACTACAAAGTACATTCAGTACATTGAAGTGGAAGTTATATTTAGTAAACTTAGTTACAAAGAAATTTTAAAAAACGCTTGCAGAATATTCTTTGGTCAAAATTAGTGTAATGACAAACTAACGACATTGCTATCGTTTTAAAAAGAATGGAATAGTGTCTATTCAAACAGAAATGTATTTAAAAGCAATTCTAAACAGATATCCACAAGATACGGCTGTTAAAAGGCTCAAGTTTTGTAAGATTCGGTTAAAAATGGGGCACAACAAGCATTAAAGAACGGTACATTGCTGTCTGAAATTCGTTTAATATTCATAACTCTAAATTAAATCCGTAACATTCCAGTAGTCTCAAAATTTCTGTTTGAGGGAATTCTACTATTCAAATTATATGGTATTAATATTATGGTACTAACATATAAAATATTAAAAATGATTAAAATTTGATTAAATACATGAAATGTTGTCAATATTAAATGGTATTCTTCGCACTATACGAATAAATTATACTAATCCGTTTAAAAAAGCAGACTTTTCGAAAAAATTGACTTTATAATGCCATTATTATAAAGTCAGACATGACGAGATGGTAAAGTTGGATAAAATAATGTTCATTAAAGCATTAATTAACAAGATTTTCCATTTCTAATTATATACACTTTGACTTACAGTGGCTCCCCTTATATACTAATTATTAACTTTAAACCAATGCTTCTTTGTCTAAATAAATTTCTCACAAATCATCAATGTTGCAATGTTAACAACATATTTCGTAAGCACATAATAAAATGCGCGAGAAGTAACATATATTATTTCAAAAATAACAAAATTCGATTCTTTACATTCAATATCTTATTCTATTTATCTTTATATTGTATATTAATTAATATTTAATTAGTGCCTATAAATATTAATTAAATTATTAGCTAATATTTTTTATTATTTATTATTATTCTTATAGTAATGCATTTTGCTCTTCTCTACACGGAGAGAGAATATATATTAAATTTTGTAAAAATATTTTCAAATTGGGGAAAAAGTGCAACAAAGCGAAATTTTGATATAGAAAATACTAAACTTTAAAAAAAGTTTTGTGAAATTTATTAAAGTTATATTAGAATTTAATTAATATTCTTGATATTTGATATAATTATACTAAATTTCACATAAGTTTTTTAAAAGTTTAGTATTTTTTATATCAAAATTTCGCTTTGTCGCACTTTTTCCCCAATTTGAAAATATTTTTACAAAATTTAATATATATTCTCTCTCCGTGTACCGTAAAAAAAATATTATTTTCTTTACAGGGGAGAAGAGGAAAATAAATTATTATTATTATATTTTTTACTTTTTAGCAAACAGTTAATGTCTTTTTCTTACGATTTCAATTCAAGGTTAATCTATAAACAAATAATAATTAAAAACTACCGTAGGTACTTCTTAAGTTCTTAATTGACAATAATATAAAAAATGATCATGACGGGAATAATAATTAAAACAATTAATAGTAAAATAGTATTGTTATTAACATACTGTTATTATTCTTAATAATTTTGTTAGAGAGAAACCTTGGATATATACGGAATTTTACTTTTGTCCTTGTAAAGACTTCACCTCCACTTCTCTCTCTCTCCCTCATTCAATTTATAATGCTTGTATAAAAGAGTATTTAAATTAAAATCATTATTATTCAAATATATAACTATGTACAATTCTTCGTTTCAACATTTTATCTTCAATAAAATTTATCCATTATCAAACTAGTATATTATAATAGTGGAAATTTACTATACAGATCGTTCTTTTCTGCCTTTGAGGAGTGTGGGAGGGGAGGATTGTTTAAATTAGATTTGTAAGTCTAATTTTTTTTTTTCATTTCAATGATTTCCTTATGTTTTTTATTAAAATTTTTCGCATTAAAAATATTTTTTAACAGATGTTTTTTAATTTTGGTTTTTTTTTTTTTTTTTTTTTTGATTGCGCAATTTATTTTTAATAAGCATCAAAATTCATTTTAGCGGAAAGACAAACAACCCAAATCAAGGCAAATATATATTTTTATCGGTGGTATACTATACAGATTACTAAGAATTTTCATTGTTAATAATACCAATGAACAATGTTTGCTTAATTTGGGAATTAATTTAACAAATGTGTATGTACATTTTTTACGCACTTTAATTTAATTTAAGGTAAAGTTTTCTTTTTTAACAAATATACTTTTTGGAAGTCATTTTATAATTGTTTGTAATTTTATATTTAAATATAAATAATATAATTAAATAATAATTTAATATTTACAAAAAAATAACTAATTCGTATGTTTTTTAGTGGAAAAATTAATTCGCTTTTTAATTTTTATACACATTACTGCTTATTGAGTTCTTATAAATAATATGTATAAAAATTATTTTGAAATGTTTGTTTTGCAGAACAAAAATTTAAATTTAAAATTATTAATTTATAAAAGAAGGTATAAAATTATTGAAATTTTTCTTTAATATGATTTTTTCTTTCTTATTGAATTTGAAAAAAATATACATGCATAGATTTTTTATATATACGTACAATATATAAAAGTAATACACGTATAAGACGATATGCTGTGTTGATGTCTAATTACCGTAATTGCCATCTCCTTTCTTTTACTGCTTTACTGCATGACTCTCTTTTGTACTTCCTCAAGTTCGTCGTTAAGACTCTCTAATTTAATTTCAAAAGAAAATTATATAATCCAATTTCTAATATAAACAGTTTTTTCTTTTTTTTAAATTTTTTTTTAGCTAAATGTTAAAATAAATTATGCATGTATTATTATTTTTATTACTATTTTATTATTATTATCATTAAATTACTATTAGACTGGGTAAAAATTTATTTGATTTAAATAACCGATTACCATTTTATACGAGTTTATAAAGAAAAGAATTATTAATTAAGTATTATTGTTGGAGTATTATTAGTCGCGTGATAAATTAAAAGGCAAAGTGTTTTTTTTTAAATATTAACTAAACAGAAATTTTTGACAACTTTAATAAATTCTTTCTGGAAATAAATGCCCGGGATGTCAATAGACACTGAAAAAAAGTAACATTGTATTAGATGACTTTGTTAGTAACGTACTCGTTAATAAAAATGAAAAAAAAATTCTTTTGTAAACAGGCAGCATATAAAAAAATAGAGAGAAAAGAGTAAGAGAGAGAGGGAGGGGTAAAGTGTTTTCCCCGACATTACGCACGACTTGGCAAATACACGATGACACGAATCGAAGGCCGAACATATACATACTTATATATTTAAATACGTATATACTGAGATAAAATCATTATACACACTAATTTAATTTTCTTGTTAATTTTTTTTTTTTTTTTGGTTATGTTTACTATTAATACTCGAAAAATTTCTTCTTATTGTATCGAAATTCTTTATTAAGAAAAGAATTCGGGATTTTTTATCGTATCAAGAGTTATGATACTTTATTTTTGTTCGTGTTGAGAATTTCTTTTTTCTTAATGAAAAAGTAATTGTTTTTAATAGCTCAGAAATTCACCTAGAAAACACTTCCTATACTGTCTTCCACTGCTTCTACTCCTTCTACTTTTCGGAATGAACTTGTCTGTTGTTTAGTTCTGTTCACACGGTGCAGTGGCGTAACTTATGGCGCGGGACATTTAAAATTTTATTTTTCAAATAGGGACTAAATTATTATTATTAATATTCAAATCAAAAAAATTATTCTATTATTTATTTATTTATTAACAGGACAAGCCCATCATTATCATTATTGACATTATATTACTATCATTATTATTTTTTATTAGTATTAATATTTATTAATTATAATTATTAGTATTATTAGTATTCTTATAATATATTTATTTATTTGTTCAATATTAAAAATTATTGTTTCAAAGCAAACAACAATTTTTTAAAAATAAAATTTGAAAGTGGGACTGCAAAATAAAAAAATATTAATTAACAATTGGGAAATTTCGAATAAAAACTTGTAAAATTATTATTAACAAAGGAAAATGATATCTTCTTTGCAGTGCTCGATATCGGAGAACATAAAAAAAAACAGCAGGGGCCAAATAACATTTATCGGTAACAAGAAAGACGGTGACAAGGGGGCCTCTGCGGGTATCGCGAGGTTCTTTACAAAAACAAATTTGTTTGGTTAAAATTCTGATAAGGTGTATACATATACTTCTTTAGAGAATACATGCATGAAATTTTTAATTAAAAGCAACTTCAAAAGTTGATAAATTGGAAAAATTTTCATTTTTGGGTTTTCTGCATTTTTTTTTTTCTTTCTTTTTTCTTTTCGTATTATATAAATTTATCTTTTCTCGTATATATATATATTAGAAATGATCAGTTTGTATAGTTTGATTTTTTTAAAATCTTATGATATTTATATTTTTTTACTTAAAGAGGGGGAAATGAAATAATTAATATTAACAACATTTGGAATAATAAAAACATTATTCGTCATATTATCTTTTAATGTTGCTTTCACATTTAATCTTTGACTATAATTTTTTCGTTTATTCACATTTATGTGTGATTTTTTAACTATTTCATATTCTAATCTTTGCATCCTTGTTTGTAACACGACCTCCTAACCTATAGGAGTTAACAAAGAAGTGAATTGATAAATTGATTAAGATAAATTAATATTAATAATAATATTGATATGTTAATAAATGTACTAATATATTTCTTTTGTTCCTATTATTATACTATTTATTTATTATTTTTTCAAGTGATAATGAAGAATTCATTCTAATTTATAGAATTTCTTATATATAAATTAATGTAAAATTTATTTAGTGTGAAATAGTTTTTTTTTAACGGGGGAATTAATGTAAAAAGTCAGTGCCGTATGGGGCGTGAGTCGCGCCCGTCCTCAATTACATGCCAAATTTGGGCGCATGCAATTGGTATCAGCAACCTACTGACACACTATCGACCATCGTCACGAAATCGTGCTCGATGAGAACTATACTAGGAGACGACTTTTTTTTTATCTTAATTCACTGAAATTCTTTGCTGACTCAGAAAATAAACATTTTCGACTAGACATGGTTATTATACAACTGTAAAAAATGTTTATTAATAACCTGCAGTAACGGCTATTAAAAAAGAAAATTTAAATTCAATTCCAACAAAATTGTCTTCTTTTAATTTTTATTTTATAGGCATTTGAATACTTGGATTATTTGTTTTTTTTATTTGTTTTATATAATTTATATTTTTAACATTATTATTGCTAGCATTATTTATTATTATTGGTATAGGTCCTGGGTTTCGATTCCGAGCAGAGTTAATCCCTCATTTTTTTATAGTTTTAATTAATTTTTTAATTACTATTATTAGTAGCTTTTATTATATTTTTTATAATTGTTACATATATTATAATAGCATCGTTTTTAGTATCACACAAACGAGAAGGAGAGAAGACATGTGTCGAGGATAATTCTATGGGTCATAATAAATAGCGGGAAATTTAAATTTTAAAATAGTATTTTTTTTCTAAATTAAATGAAAATTTGAAATTAAATTCCCGAATGAAATTCATTTCGAAATATACTTTTAATAATTAGTTGAATTACGATAAATTCATTCGCAACTTGCCGTTAAAAATATTTATTTCATTGTGAAAGTTGCATCTCTATTCAGAAACTTTCGGAATTCGATTTAAATTTTGGTTTCGTAGAAAAAATATAAGTAAATAGGGCAAGATAATAGATAAAATAATATTAAAGATTAAAATAACGAAAACTGAAATAAAAAATTAAAATTAAAGGAAAATGCGTAAAAAGTAAATTTAAAGAAAAGAGAATCTAGAATGTAGAGGGTGGGATGAGTCGACAGCTATTTAAACGAACTCTCGTGAATCATACAAATTGAAGAAAGTTATTCTAATCGTCCACATATTGAATTTTAGTGTGAAAATAGTTTTAAGATGTTTATTAACAACTTTAGCTCTATACGTATAAATAAAAGAATGTCATTTTTTTTCTTGATTTTGATATACAATAAAAAAAACTTCAAGTAAATTGCATTTTATTATGAAATTAGAAAAGTAATGTTCTTAGCGATTTTCACTGCGGCTTAATGTCGATCGCCAACCGATATAACGCTAATTTCCGTATTGCAACGATCAACTTCCGGGTTTGCAAGACGATCGATAAGATCTTTGAAATTCTATTTGCATAACATTCCTTTCACACTATATTACAATTAAATAATAATTTATTATAAATCATGGTTTGTAATAGTTATTATTATTATTAGGTATAAAAATATAAATTACTGTCCTAGAATATATAGGAAAATAATAATAATATATATAGATAACATAATGATGTTATCACTTGGTCGATAATACAGTCGAACCTGTCATAATGCAACTCTATTTAAAAAATTTTATTTTAAGTGTCCAACAAGAATTATTTTCACTTAGTTTCTGAATATTGTAAAAATATTACAAAATTAAATTATAAATTGTTTACCGTAATAAAATTTAAAAAATTGAGTTGCATTCCGACAGGTTCCACTGTATAGTTACTGTAATGTTAAAACGAATTTAGAGTAAAATATAGTTAAAATTGGCATAAATATTAAAAATAATAAATGTAATTTTTACTTTTTCACTGGAATAAAAATTACTTAACATTATTTTCTCCCAAGTTACGAGGTTAAATTTAACGTAGTTTGTAACCTTGAACCATTGCAAAAAGAAAAAAATTGAGCAATTCAGTATTTTAATTCTGTGGTACGCTTTGGTAAATCATTATACCACTACGTCAAGAGTCTCGTGTATAAAATATTGTTACAATATATTGCGACAACCCCCTCCCCCCTTAAAATATAGGTGTGCGCCACCCAAATAATTTAAATCTTTAGAAACATAATAAAAATTGTGTTTAAAATAATTTTTTAAAAATGAGCGCAAATAAAAAACCACAACAAAAAATCTCACCCGTAGATTATGCTGAAAAATTACCCTCGCGATTTTACAAAACGGTTTAAAAACGTTTTTTCAAACAAAAAAAAAACGACTTCTTGTAAATATTTCGTTGTATACCTGTATATTATTATGTGATATATGAACGATAAATTATTTGATAAAAAGAAGAAAAAAGAAACTTTTATCCCTTTTTCCTTGAGCTTAAGCGATTGTGTGACAAAGGACATTGAATTTTGTTTTGATAATTGACAACGCGACTTTGATGATATATTTTATTCGCGCGCACTGTATTCTTTTTTCACCCAAGGTTTTCAATAAATTGCATCGTAAAGACGTCATTTCTCATCCTCCTCCCGCAAGAATTCTCAATAACGGTTTTTGTATATTAAAAAAAAAAAAAAGAAAAAAAGAGAGAATGAACTTCTTTTGCGACTGCACTTTAATCATTAAAATTGCAACCGTAATTTTCTTTTCTTTCAAACAATGTTGTTAACTACTTTTTCTTTGAAATTAAAACATAAATTTACTTTTGTTTACCAAAATAATTACAAGTTTGAAATGATAATAATAATAATAATAATAATAATAATAATAATATTAATAATAATTTATGATCATAATAGCTCAGAATTTTCATTTTTTTTTCACAAAAAACCTGCCAATATTGTGAAATAGACTATTTTTGCAGACTTGAAATTCAAACCACTTCATGAAGACTTGATAACTGATAATTTTCCTCCTCTCGGTGTTAGTGGGTTCAAATCCACTAAATCGGAATTCAACTGCTCTTGCGAATTTTGAAATTGAGAGATAAAATTTATTGTCATTACATAAGGAAATGTAAAATCTTTATAAAAAAAACAGTTGTATATATGACGTAGTGAATCGAAGGTTAGGATTAGTCATTGTGTAACCTAATTTCAAACCGAACGTTACTTGCAGGTATTAGGCAATGATATCCACACTGATAGTACAATATACTGGGTCTAGGCTTTTCCAGACTTACAATTAGAATACTAATTTATTGCATTCGAATTTACTCATATAAAATACATATTGCTTTCTTTTCTAAAGCAGAATTTTCAAGTTATGTTTCGTACTCCCCTGAATTATTAATTACGTTACCATTTTATTGTTTTTCACATTTTTCTCTTCTAACAAACACAGTGCAACAAATATTTATTTGTAGCAAATAAATTATTACTTCTCTATCAAATAAATGTTCAAGCAAATGTCTTCGATACACACTTTTTCTATTCGAGTCAATTAAATATCGTTCTTACTTTGCAGACTTTAGCCTCATTTCATATGACCGACTCAAATAAAAGTGTAAATTAATTTTTGAATGAATTAATTTTAAGATTAATATTTGAAAGTAATGTGGCAACGTTATAAAATGTGAATTTCAGTGTTGTTACTTTTTGGAGTTATTGTGAAATTGCGGTAGTTATACGTAACTTGAATTTCATGGGAGGCGCAATACTGAATATTATTATTATTGTTATTATTATTATTATTATTTTTCAAAGTATATAAAAGACAAGAGTGAGAGGTATTTAATTTCTTGTGTGCCGCGCACCGATTCGTGCTGTGCTGGTACCGTTGAAAATGTGCTTAAAGACTCGCAGCCGTGAAGCCTGGGCTAATTGAGGAATAAAAAATGAAAAAAAAAGAAAAAAAAAAAAATTTAGAAATCCGAACCATTGGAAAAGGTTACTAACTCTTTCATAATAGGAAGAGAATTGATTGCATCACCAAAAAAATGCGTCGCCGCCCATAATATATACACTAATCCTGTAATTTAAACGCAGCTGGCTACTTGGCCATCAAATCCTTTAATTTTCCTTCCTGTAATCAAAGATTAAATTACAATTTCTTTTTTCATTCAACTTTAAATCATAATCATTTTATTTTACAATTTTACTATATTATAGCTCGAGGGAAGAGTATTTCCATTTCTTTTTATTTTCTCTCTTTAAAACTATAATGCTTATTATTTGTATATGAATTTAAAATTTAGATTATTGAAAGTTGTTATCTGCTTGAGAACATCAATTCGTTACACTAAACACGACCAGCAACCGATGTAAGCCGTTCTCGAAGGGCTTCTAAGTGGGCGCAATATATCAACGTTAAGCACTTATGGGTCAGATCCTCAATAGTCGTTCCAGTTTTCAACGACGGATGTACTATTCGGAGTGAATTTTTTTAAACCTTCATTTCGTGATGGACAAAAGTATTTCTAATCCTTTCAACACCTTCTATTCTTGTCAATTTATTGACCGCGCAACAATTTTTAGGCTATGTTCGCGTTCGTTAATGATAAGCCCATTGTAGAATCACCCTAAATCATTGAATCTCTCTAAATTTTGAGAATGCAGACATTTTGGCAGTTTATCACATTGTTGAATCAGCCTAATTCCAAATTTCCTGATTATTTGGATTAAACTAAAACTTTAAAGACTTCATTTTAAATAAACTTTACTGGAATAAATTGTAAAGAAGCAAATCAAAGTGGTTCTAACTCAGAAATTGGGTACTTTATAACTAACTGATCAAAAGTCTCGAAGGAACAAAAGTCGGAAAACGCATAGTTTTCGAGATAATCTTGGTCGAAATTGAAATCCCCAAAAAAGAACTATTTTCGACCACGATTATCTCTAAAAGTATTCGTTTTAGACTTCTAGTCCTTTTGGGACTTTTGATCAGTAATGCAAAAAGTTGTGACCACTTTCGACGGAGTTTTGTTTTAATAAATAAGAAAGATTTAAACTTGAAGATTTTAATGTAATAAGTTTTATAGACTTTTTTCAAAATGGTCAAAAGTTAGAAATTGGTTACTTTATGACTTAGCGACCAAAAGTCCTAAAGGAACCAAAGTCGGAAAATGCATAGTTTTCGAGATAATCGTGGTCGAAGTCGTGGTCATCGAAAAAGGACTATTTTCGACCACGATTATCTCCGAAAGTATTCGTTTTTGACTTTCGGTCTTTTTGGGACTTTTTAACACTAAGATGAAAGGTATTTAATACCAAAAGTTACAACCACTTTCAACGGAGTTTTATTTTGATAAATGAGAAAAACTGAAACTTTACAACTATAAAATCTTGAATTTATTGCAATAAATTTTATAAATGTTTATCAAAGTGCCCAAAACTTAGAAACTGGGTACTTTATGACCAACTGATCAAAAGTCCTAAGGGAACCAAAGTCGGAAAATCCATAGTTTTCAAGATAATCGTGGTCGAAATTGAGGTCCCCAAAAAGGGACGATTTTCGACCACGATTATCTCTGAAACTATTCGTTTTAGACACTTGGTCCTTTGGAGTCTTTTTATCAGTGGATCGTAAACAATATGATGCATCATCTACTTATACAGAAATTCTCTTCCTTCTTTTGTAAATCGTATATCTTTCCGCAACGAAGAAATTGTTTTTAGCAAAAAGTTAGTTAATTTCAATTATTTGCGTAATTTTGAATATTAAAGCTTCTATTTTAAGCAGAAATGCTACATTCTCTCTAAATGAAACATAAATATACATTTTCTTAAATGAAAAATTGAAAATTTTTTATAAATAGAAATGAAATGGAAATTTGTAAATGAAATGGAAGCAAAAAGTGGATCTAAATGAGACAAGGGAAAAAAATGAAAATTATAAAAATAATATCACTATATAGAGTTAAAAATTCAATCAGGTGCAGTTATGAGACCGGAAGACTTTCAATAATACATATGTGCAATCGAGAAATCTAAAGGAATAGAAAGTAAACTTCGATAGTCGAAAACTCAATGGAGCTTTTGTATGATCAATCTGGAATCATGTGATCTCAGAAGAATGTAAGGTGCACAAATACATCTTTATCGCAGTATGTGTAAATATATATATATATAGTTGGCAATTCGAGCTCGCGGATATTCCTGCTTTCGCAACGCAAAGTCGCGTCGCGTCGAGTGCATCGAGCAAACCCGTCATTAAAGTCCTTTCTTTTTCGTTCAAAGAGAGCCGGTTTTGTAATATGTTCGCGGGCTTCGTTTCATCATGACATTTGATGATCTGTTTCGAGGACTTTTTTTCTGCACCTACTCAAAAAAAAAAGAAACAATTAGCTCCACTCTTCATATTTCCCCCGCAAAATCAAATTTTAAATCATCAAAAACTTAATTTCATAAAAGAAATACGAAAATTCACCTTTTGCTACATTCGATCCCAAATTCCGTCAGATTAACAAAATTTTATCGAAAAAAATGGCAAAATTGGAATAATTTAATTGAGAAATAAAGTAAAAAGGAAAAATTGACAATTTGAGAGTTTTACATGCGATTTCTTTGGAAAGAGAGAAGAAACTGGAAGAGGGAGGAGGAGGTGAAAAAAATAAGAACTCGACTAAACGTCCCTGGCTAAGGATAAAACGCCATTTGGCACAAGGTCATCCACATTGGTACACGAACGTTACTTATATACATTTATTTACGTGCAGAAATGGATATGTGCAATGGAAAATGAGTGCGTGTGCGTATGGGCGCACATCACAACAATAAGAAAATTAATACTCCATAAACTAATAGAAATCCAAACAAAATAACATCTTAATAATATCAACAAAAAGACTCAGCATCCATTACTTAAAAAACAAATTCTATTTTTCCCAACTATTAAATATTTATTAATCTTATAATAATTTGTATTAAATAGAAATTCAATCCCCCGGCGCTGAATTGCAAGTTATTTTCATAACCTCAAAATTTCAGTCAAGAGTGGGTAAAAAACATCCAAAAAAAACCATTTTTCTTATATGGTATTTAACACCACTTTTTTATAATCCTCACGAGGTGGTCAATTTTAGAATCTGGGATCGTGTTCAAAGGATAAAAATACATTGGAAAAAATCAACTGTATCTGAAGTAGTAATAACTTTTGTCATTAAGTACCTTTTATCCTACTGGTCAAAAGTGCCAAAAGGACCAAAAGTCTAAAACGAATACTTTCGGAGATAATCGTGGTCGAAAATAGTCCCTTTTTGGGGACCTCAATTTCGACCACGATTATCTCGAAAACTATGGGTTTTCCGACTTTGGTTCCTTTAGGACTTTTGATCAATTAGTCATAAAGTACCCAGTTTCTTAGTTTTGGGCACTTTGATAAACATTTATAAAATTTATTGCAATAAATTCAAGATTTTATAGTTGTAAAGTTTAAGTTTTTCTCATTTATCAAAATAAAACTCCGTTGAAAGTGGTTGTAACTTTTGGCATTAAGTACCTTTTATCCTACTGATCAAAAAGTGTCAAAAGGACCAAAAGTCTAAAACGAATACTTTCGGAGATAATCGTGGTCGAAAATAGTCCTTTTTCGATGACCACGACTTCGACCACGATTATCTCGAAAACTATGCATTTTCCGACTTTGGTTCCTTTAGGACTTTTGGTCGCTAAGTCATAAAGTAACCAATTTCTTACTTTTGACCATTTTGAAAAAAGTCTATAAAACTTATTACATTAAAATCTTCAAGTTTAAATCTTTCTTATTTATTAAAACAAAACTCCGTCGAAAGTGGTCACAACTTTTTGCATTACTGATCAAAAGTCCCAAAAGGACTAGAAGTCTAAAACGAATACTTTCGGAGATAATCGTGGTCGAAAATAGTTCTTTTTTGGGGACCTCAATTTCGACCAAGATTATCTCGAAAACTATGCGTTTTCCGACTTTTGTTCCTTCGAGACTTTTGATCAGTTAGTCATAAAGTACCCAGTTTCTAAGTTTTGGGCACTTTGATAAACATTTATAAAAATCATTGCAGTAAATTGAAGATTTTATAATCGTAAAGTTTAAGTTTTTCTCATTTATCAAAATAAAACTCCGTTGAAAGTAGTTGTAACTTTTGGCATTAAGTACCTTTTATCCTACTGGTCAAAAAGTGTCAAAAGGACAAAAAGTCTAAAACGAATACTTTCGGAGATAATCATGGTCGAAAATAGTCCCTTTTGGGGACCTCAATTTCGACCACGATTATCTCGAAAACTATGGATTTTTTGACTTTGGTTCTTTTGGGACTTTTGATCAGTTGGTCATAAAGTACACAATTTCCGAGTTTTAGCCAATTTGATAAACATCTATAAAAATCATTGCAGTAAATTGAATGCTTAATAGACTTAAAGTTTAAGTTTTTCTCATTTACCGAAATAAATTTCTGTGGAAAGGGTTATAACTTTTGGCATTAAGTACCATTAATCCTACTGGTCAAAAAGTGTCAAAAGGACCAAAAGTCTAAAATAAATACTTTCGGAGATAATCGTGGTTGAAAATAGTCCTTTTTCAGGGACCACGATTTCAATCACGATTATCTCGAAAACTATGGATTTTCCGACTTTGGTTCTTTTAGGACTTTTGATCAGTTGGTCATAAAGTACACAATTTCCGAGTTTTAGCCAATTTGATAAACATTTATAAAAATCATTGCAGTAAATTGAATGCCTAATAGACTTAAAGTTTAAGTTTTTCTCATTTATACCGAAATAAATTTCTGTGGAAAGGGTTATAACTTTTGGCATCAAGTACCTTTAATCCTACTGGTCAAAAAGTGTCAAAAGGACCAAAAGTCTAAAACAAATACTTTCGGAGATAATCGTGGTTGAAAATAGTCCTATTTCAGGGACCACGATTTCGATCACGATTATCTCGAAAACTATGGACTTTTCGACTTTGGTTCCGTTAGAACATTTAATCTGCAAATCGAGAACTACACATTAGGAAAGTTTTAGACAATTTGACAAAAGGACTTAACAATCATGTAGCAAAATAACTTACTACTTTGTTAGTTTGCAAATTTGGCAAACTAACTTTCGTTTTGATTTACTGATTTCAATTTAGTTGAATAAATTTTAAGTAGTTATTATAACTTATAGTTGTAATAAGATGTAAAATTAGTATAAATAATTTATTTAGTAAGAAAATTCTTTAAAAAAATCTAACTTTGTTATCAACATATACATGGGGATAATTAAAAAATTTTCATTTCCCCAGAGAATTAATGAAATTTGAACGATGGGATAATAAAGAGGGAGCAAGGGGCAGAATTGTATGTGCATAATTATAGAATTATTTTAATTTTTCCTTCGCTGTAAATCGCTTTCAACTTATACAGTCTACCTCTTGGCTTCTCAATTAATTGTCCCTTAATGTGCACGTACGTCAAGAGTTGTGATAATTAAGCGCTTCGCTGATGTCGCATTACCACATCATACATTATTGCCGAGATTTTCTTTGCAATCCTTTGACGGAGCGCACGCGCTGCTTCGCTGCTTCACTTCCAGAATGAGCCCTGCTTGGATTATCTTTTGAATACCGCGAGCCAAGCCAAGGACCCTTTAGTATTTCCATAGCCGATCAGTGTTTGTGCGATACAAGGGACACGACAGCGATGAGTTGTATGAATTTCCACAGGCTCATGGCACACTCTACACGTGTAATGATTAACTCTACATATATAGAGAGAGAATGGTATTTTATATGCACGTTGTATTGTCGTTGTGGAAACCATATGCAGATATCGGATTACCGCGTTAACATTTCTTCACCCTACGAATGACAAGTGCGTTTATTCGCGTATTCCTCTCCTTTCTTTCCCCCGATTTTTACCTTTTCCACTGAGTATTTCTTATTTTCAGCGAAGGGAGAATTTGTCGAAATATTTGTTAATTGGAAAAATAATAAAAAACGCATTTAGCATATGTTCAGTATACATAATATTTGGGTTTTAATATACTGAAAAAAGCAATTTTTAATTTTAATTCAATCAAAATTCATTTAATTGTAACTAAAAATATTTGTAAGTGTACTTAGAAAAAAGTGTAATTTCTTTGAAAGAAAACATATTTTTAAGGAAAAGTTGTTTATTGCTTTAAACGGTTTTAGTTAGTAGTAATGTGGAGTGGGTCAGTGGTAACTCCAACTGCACTGACAGTCGAGGCAACTCGTGATCGAACCCTACCTCCGGAGTTTTTTTTTTTGTTTTTGAAAAATTAGAAAATATTAAATAATAATAACTTGCAAAGTAAGAAAAATGAGTAAAATTAATTTTCAGAAAAAATAAATATTTTAATAAAATAACTTTTCCTATAACATTTCTATGACTTTAATATTATTTATTTAGAAGTAAACGATTTTACAACAAAAAAAAAAAAAAAAATTACAAATTTAAATATATGATACAAAAATTAGTAAAAATTCTTTTAGAAAAATCGAGAAAAATTATTAAATAAAATAGCAATAAATAAAAAGTAAAAAAATGACAAAATAATTTTTTCTGTAGTATTTTTTCGTTTTCGATTTATAAATGACTTTTAATTATTGTTTTCAGCAATTATCCTTCCCGTCAACACAATCCAGTCATGGAACCACGAATTTCACTTTTAGTCTTTCCGGAAGTGAGGACATTGAGGGTTCTCAGGGCGGATTTGAATGCATTCAACAAACTGGGCCAAAGTAAGTGTTATAAAAATTATTTTTCAATTTTTCCTTTCCTACACTTTCCTATCACGGTGTGTTGTTGGAAATAAATCATTTATCAGAGTCCAACAATTAAATTATTATTCGTTTATTTTCTCTTTTCTTTCGTTTATAATCAAAATTATTATTTATTTTATAATTTAAATTAATTAAATTAATTAAATATTAATATAAAAAATATTATTTAAAATAAATTCAAATTATTGTTTCAAATAAAATAAAATAAAAATTTTTTGAATTTAAAAATTTAAATTTAAATTATAGTTTTAGGAATTGATTTTTAATTTGTTTTGAATTAACAAAATTATTTTTTATTTTACTAAATTTAGAAGCTTGGAAAGTTTGGGTGCCTTGCAATGCAAAATGCGGATACAGGCAAATGATGATGTTTATGAAACAACTAGGCATCGCATGGCTGTTGCCGAAGAAAATAATAAAAATAAATGGTGAGTTGAAATTTATTTTCCTTAAAAAGAATTATTTTCAACTTTATTTTTCAATTGCTTCAAATTTTTCTATTTATTTTTCTATTTTTAATTTGCAAAAAACAATATTTTCAATTTGAGTATTTGAGAACCCCGATTTAGTGGAATGTTGGTTCTTAGTCCACTATAACGGGGTAATACAATTATTTATTATTTTATTAATATTTTCTATCTATATTTTATTATTATTATTATTATTGTTATAAAATAATTAAAAGCAGTTTTAACAAAAAGCAAATATTGTTATTATTATCACTGTTATTATTTGTATCATTGTTATTATTATTATTATTAATTAATAATTCTTGATATACAGAAACGAGATTGAAATATAATTTTTTTGAATACTAAAAAACGAATTTAACAATAATTATAAATAAATTATTAAAGCGTTAATTTATTATAAGAAAAAATATTATGAGAATTTATAAATATATTTGAAATAGAAAAATATTTTCTATTGACTTTCACTTGTTGGAAATGCCATTAATAGAGAGTTTTGAAAGACAATTGAAAGAAAAAATAGAAAAAAAATATTTGATAATGAGATTTTTGAAATTGTTCTGTTTTTTTTTTCGTTCTCCTCAAAGTACAAGGATAATTAAACCTAATGGACCGGATATTGGACGTAAAGTCAAGGTGAAAGGAATTGGAAGAACGATACCTCCACCACCATCTGCAAACGTTAAGCAGAGGGAATCAATGAGCAATTCAACTTCCGGTACGAATTTGTCCAGGTTTACGTCTTCTTCGTTATCATCTACGTCGTCATCTTCTTCTTCTACTTCTTCTACCATTAATTCTTCAACATCATCATCTTCGTATAAATCAATTTCTCGTAATCCTTCTGCAGCACCTCGTAAAAATGACAAACAACTTCCAGACATTGCACGTACACCAATTAGGTAATTATTATTTTTTTCTTCTTCTTCTTCTTTTTTTAATGCTTTCAAAAAAAAGAAAGAAAAATATTTTAATAAAATTAATTTAATGAATTTAATTAGTTAAATAAAATTATTTTAATGTAAATATAATGTTATCATTTCAACGAATTGATGACTAAAAATGTCGAGATAAACGATCTTTCGGAGAAAATAGGAATAAAAAAAGATTTATTTTTTACTTTTCAACTGCGCAGATTTTACAAAAGCTTATAAAATTAAGTGAATTCATATTTTTTCTGTTTTTGTAAATTTAACGTACGAAAGGAATTTAATAACGAAATTAACAAAAAAATAGAGCAAGTACGATGTTTTTTAAACCGAAATTACTGTTTGTGTATAAGATAAATAAATGTACATTGAAATAAATTAAATAGAAATTAATTATTTGGTTAAGAAATTAAAAAAACTGAATAATTGAAATTTAATATTTAATCGTTATTATTATTTGTTTTACAGAGAGCGACTTATTCACCTTCTTGCATTAAGGCCATACAAGAAACCTGAACTTTATGAACGTATAACGAGAGGTAAATAAATTTTATTTACTTAGTAATTTTTTTCACATTTTTTCAGAATTTGAAACTGAAATCAATAACGTTTGTGTTGAAATAAAAGAATTGAAATTTATCAATAAGTAATGAAAATTTAGTTTCTTTTACGAAAAAAAGAAAAATTATTCGCTTCTCTTGGTATTAGAAAGTAAAATTTGTAAACTTCTGCGTCAACAAAAACGTTCAATTTTGTTTTAAAATTATAATTATTTAAATTAATTTTTTAAAGATTGAAAATTTAGTTTTCTTTCATTTTTACATTATAGTTTGTTATTGTAAACTTTCAGATTGTAAATTTTCTTGTTCGATAAATTTGTATTTTGTTCCTTTTTTTTCTTTGGCAATTTTTTAAAAACTAAATTTTTTTAAAACTTTTTTCTTAAAATTAGAAATAGTAAAAATGTTTTCTAATTTAAATTATTGACTGATTTTTGCTTTTGAATTAGTAAATTTTACTAATGAATAGAAATTTCTATTCTACTAATTTATTAGTGAAACTTACGAATTTAAAAGCAATAATTAATTCAGTATTTTAAATTACTAAACATTTTTACTAATATAAAGAGTCAGATTGTTTTTTTTTTTATTTGTAAGATTTTTAGATTGTAAATTTTTTTGTTCGTAAAATTTTTGTATCGTAAATTTTTTTGTTTGTATTATTCTTGAAAGATTTCAAATTTATTTGTTAGTATAATTTTTTTATTGTAAATTTTTTCATTCGTAAAATTTCTATATTGTAAATTTCTTTGTAAAATTTTTAGATTCTAATTTTATTTGTTTGTTAAATGTTTAAATTATAGGTTTTTTTTATTGTTAATTTTTTTGTAAAATTTTCTGATTGTAATTTTATTTCTGCGGAAAATATTTAAAAATTGTAAAGAAATGCTTTTTCTATTTTTCGTTAATAATTATCGATATAAATTTATAATCCATTCAATTTGCTTTTTCCAGAGGGTGTAAAGGATAAGGATCGCAGTAAAATGTTTGAGCATTTAAAGGAAATTGCCTTCATCAGAGATAATGCTTATCATTTGATAAGGAGAAATTGGAATGACGTACAAGACAATTGGATCCACTATTCCGAGCAGGAAAAAGCTATTCTCAAGAGACGAAAACCCCAGAACTTGACACCGCCCGGCTCAAGTGATGGTGGTTCTAGTGGTTAGTTTTATTTATTACTTGAAAAGGGAGAAAAATAATATTTCCGATAAATTTATTTCTTTTTTTTAAGAAAAAAACTATGGTGACAAATACTTGTTGAGTAAAAAAATGCGAAACATGTTTAAAATTTCCCTTGTTGATAATAGTTGAATTATCTTGGTTAGAAATTCTAAAGAGGTAATTTTTCCGTGCCTTGAATGACTTATTTTGTTCGAGTTTGTTGATTTGTAAACTATTTTTCTAGCGGTAATTTAGATTGCATTTCTATTTGTAATTTTGAACTAAAATTGTCTTGTGCTTGTTCTTTAGGGAGTGGCCAGTCACCAAGTTCTGTTCACCCAGGATCACCACCGGCAATAACGGCTCCACCGCCGGCGCTGATGAATTCAAAACGACCAGGATATTACGAGGGTTCGGACGGCTTACAAACAAAGAAACCACGGATATCGCATTATCGAAAGCCGGAACCTCTTTTTGTGAATCACGGAGACAATCGAGACAATCGAGACAATCGAAGGACGACTGAGGGAAATTATAATAGTGGCGATAGTCGTGATAGTCGCGATAGTCGCGTTAATAGTGCTGAAAGAGTCTCCGATAGTGTTAATAGTGTCGATAATCACGGCGGAAGTAATAATATTAATAATAGTAGTAGTAATAGTAGTAGTGCTAGTTGCAATAATAGTAGAAGCAGTTTATTTGCCGGGGAAGCCAGCAATTGGAGTCAGAGGCAACAGAACCGCCTCAACAGTGCCGAAAGAACAACTAATAGCGATGTGCTTCGTAGTGGTAATTGTGCCACTTCTATTTTGTGCCTATCAGACAGTGATAGCGACGACGACCAGAGTCAACATCCCAAGCTCAGTTCCGACGACCACCGCAACAGCCATGTGATGAATAGTGTTGACCAACTTCGAAACTCAACTCAAATTCATTTCGAGTCACCGGCGAGTCCCGATCCCGATCCTTCAATCAATGTTACCAACAATGCTTCTACCCAAACGGCTGACGCTAACAATTCCCATGAAGAATATCCTGACTACCTCACGTAAGTCCATTATTTCATCTCCTTTTTATCAAATGCGAAAAACAACATTTATTTACAAATTTATTCACAAACTGCAAAATTTAAACTTCTTTTTCTATCATTTCCTCAGAGCTGTTAAACAATTCTTTTTATACGAGGAAACAAATATAGATTTACTTCGGATGCTGTAAAATTTTCTCTGAAAATATGATTTTTAATAGCAAATTTTACTATTTTCCATGTTACAGGGTTGCCACGCAACCTGGAAACCTGGAAAACCTGGAAATGCGAAGGAATTTTATAAACCTTGAAAAAACCTGGAAAAGTCAGGGAATTTTTATCGTAAACCTGGAAAATTATTGTTTTCTAAAGTTATTGTGCTTATTCTTGAAATCTAATTTCACTTAAATATTTCAAAATTAATTCAATTTTAAAAGAGTTGCGTTTACAATTTTCATAAATAGAAAAACTTCAAAAGGTTTTTATTTTAAATTTTACAAAATTTCAATTTTCAATTAATTAATTAAATACTAAAAATTTCACAGGAATTCTATTATTTACAAATTCTTTATAAATTTCTTCGCATAATAATTCAATTATTTTCATGAAGAATAATATTTTTTACCAGGAATTCAATTATTTTCAATTATTTTCATAAATAATAAAAATCATCGCAGAATTTCAATGATTTTTAATACAATTTTAATGGAATTTGTCGAAAAATGTAATTATTCTTAAAAATTTTATAATAATTCATCAAAAAAAAAATTCAATTATTTTAAAAAGCCTTCCTATAAATTATGTATTATTTTCAAAAATTTTAATGAAATTCTTTTTAACAATTCAATTTTTTTTCAAAATAATTTTAATAAAATTCTTCGTAGAATTAAATTAAATTCAATAATTTATCAAAATTCAATTATTTTTAATATCTACGTATTTCAATAAAATTTCACAAAAGAATTCAATTATTTAAAAAGCAATATATCATTAAAACTCGTCTCAAGAATTCAATTATTTTCAAAAGTAATAAAATTCTTCACAGAGATTCAATTATGGTCAAAAGTTTTAAAAAAATTCTCGTCAAAATTTCAATTATCTTTATAAATAATAAAATTATTCTTTAAAATCCAATTATTTTCAAAAAACTTAATAAAATTCTTGGCAAAATTTCAATTATTTTCAAAAACTTTTCTCAATTCAATCAAATTTTTTTTAACAGAGATTCAATTATATTTTTAATGCAATTTTAATCTAATTTCTCGAAAATGGAAATTATTCTGAAAAATTTTATTAAAATTCGTCAAAAGAATTTTAATTATTTAAAAATTTGTTGATAAATTCAAAAGCAAAAAGTCAGTCACAAATTCGAAAATAGTAAACATTTTTACTAATTTAAATTTAAAGAGAAAGTATTATAGCGTGAATTTTTAGAAATAATTGAATTTTGAAAAGGTTTCAAATTATAATCTTTGAAAGTTTAAATTTTTCATACTTTTAACTGAAAATTGTGTAGATTTATTTTTTTTTAAAGTTTAATGCAACTTTTTTGAAATTATTTCAAGTTTTTATTTTCTAATATATATTTAATTGAAGAATTTCCGAATAATCGATGAAATTTCGTAAAATTGAATTGTAAACAAAAGAATTTGAAAATTTTCAAAGAAATTTTTCAAAAATTATTAAAAATGAATGAATAATTAATTTAAAGAAGAATTTTAGTTAAAAATTGTAGAAAATAATTGAATTGAAATGAGAATAATTTTGATGAAGAGACAGGAAGAATATTCTTATAAAATATAAAATAATGATTTTATCAGACGGTCATCTTTCTTTATTTAATTATTATAAAACATGAAGATATCGATTTCAAAAAGGTTTGAATTTGAAATTTTTGAAAAATGTTAATTCTTATAGAAAAATAATAATGATTTAATATTTATTGAAAAAAGAAGCAATGGAACATTTTTCTGAGTAATAATTTTGAAACTGATTGAGAATATTCTTTAGAGTCACGAAGTAAGAATTTTGTCTGGAATTTAATTTTGTCAGGGAAAAAGAAAATTAAATGTTTGTTGGCAACAAATATAGTTTTAAAAACTTGGAAAAACTCCGTTTTTTAACCTGGAAAACCTGGAAAATTTAGGGAATTTGAAATGAGCAAAAGCGTAGCAACCCTGTGTTAATTTTTGCATAAGAATTATTAAAAATTTCCCTCGAACATTGTACAACTTGCTGTTGAAAATTATTAATGGCAGAGTAAATTTTCCTGTTCCTGAAGTAAATTTTTCTAATTTTTATAAAAGAAAATTTTCTTTGGAAATAGTAAAAGTCATCCTGAAAATGACAATTTTTAATAGTAAACTTTACTATGAACTTTTGAAGGAAATTTTGAAAAAAATTTGAAAAAAAAGTTTGAAGTAAATTTGACTAAAATTTTACTGCAATCTACTTTTTAAAATTCATGGAATTTGAAAGTAAAAGTATTGTTTTAATTAAAATTCAGTTAAATTACAGACAGTGGAATAAATGTAAATATTTAAAAAATTTTCTTTGACGCATTTTCTACCCAAATTGTTAAAAACTTCTGCAAAACTTAATATTTCTTTTCTTTCCCTGGTACAATTTGTTTATTTAAAATATTTATTTCTATGATAAATTTTACTATTTCTGGAGTTAATTTATGCTACTTTAAAAAAAAAAAATTTCAATTTTTTCCTAAATAGTAAAAGTTATTCTGAAACTGTTCATTTTTAGTAGCAAATTTTACTATTTTTTGAGGAAATTTTACCAAGTCCGAAGTAAATCTGACTAAATTTTTACAATTTTGTTCGATTAAAGTAAAATTCATGGAATTCAAGTTCTAATTTAATTTTTCGAAGGTTAAATTATATGAAAATTAAACCAAATGGTTGTGAAGTAAAAATCATAGTTTAATAATTATATTATTTTCTAGGAAAATCTTGATTTTATTTATTTTATTGCCTTGTTCTATATGTAGAATAATAAAATTAATTTTTCGAAATTTCACATCACTTTTGTTCTAATTAGTACGAATTTTTACTAATTTAAATTGAGAGAATAAATTTTGTGAATACTGTTTTTGTAAGAAGAATTTGGAAATTAATTTTTTTTTCATACTTTTGTCTCAATAAGCGAATTTTATTACAATTTTCCAAAATAGTCGAATTCTTTCAAGAAATTTTATTAAAATTGTCTTGAAAATAATTGAATTACTAAGAAGAATTTTATTATATTTATCAAAACAATTAAATTCTTGCATTAAATGTTATTAAAATATTGTGGAAAATAATTGAATTTCTGTGAAGAATATTATTTCTTTATTTTTTCGAATAAATAACAATTCTTCGAATTGTTTTGAAGAATTTTATTAATATGTTTGAATAATTAATTAGTTAATAAGTGAATTTCGTTAAATCTCGAATTTGAAATTATTCGAAAAATTGCAGTTATTATTATATTAAGAAAAATTAAAACTTATTTTTCTCCTTTTCTTGCAAAGAAAATAATTTGAAATTTTGTTTGCTTTTAGTTATTATACGAAAGTCAGCAGCGACGAGCAGAGGAGACGTTACAAGGAGGAATTCAACAATCTTTATCCGGAATATAGAGAATTATACGAATATGTTAACCCAGTAAAGAGTCGATATTATAAATGGCAGCAACAATTTAATGAAGTAAAAGCTCAGGGAAATTTGCAGGAACTCGAGGTATTTAGTTTGAAATATTTCCGTTTTGGTGTCATTTTTCTTTCAAACCACCAGTTCCAAAGTTTTATTTTCACCTAAAGAGTCTATTTTCTCATTTATTTTTACTAAAAATGTTTATCCGAAAAAATATCTTCCAAAAGCGTATATATACTTTCAAGAAAATTCTTTTTCAATACAAAAAATGTTTGAATACAATTTACATTTTGTACGACAGGATTCTTTTTTGTATAAAAAATATAATAATGATAAAAATACGATAAACATTACTATTAATAGAAAAATAATCCATTTGTTAAAATTTTCTCTTTTTCCAGATAATAAAAATAAACATTCTGAAAGATTACAATATAATGAATAATGATCCGATCTTCAAGCAACGTAACACGAGACACGATTATTTGCATGGAAAATTGCGTCACTTAAAGAATTTGGTCGAGGAATATGATGCGAAGCATTTTGGTGTTAATAGTAATAACAAGACTACTCTTCATGGAAAAGAAAATCAGAACTACTGACACAAACTAAAAATATCGCATCTCGTCCATCGCTTCTTCTCCATTGTCAGTACCACAGTCTCGATGATGTTCATGCAAAACTCGCATTTCTTTGGCATCTTTTAAGAAAGGATTTAGAAAAAAAGAAAAAAAAAACTCTCCCCATTGAAAATTATTCCAAAAAAAAGAAGAAAAAAATGAATGTGGCTTTTTTAATTTTTCAAACTTGACTGAAGAAATGTTCACGTTATTTTTTCCTTGAATGTTGTGAGAATTATTCAAATTCAAAAGAGTGCAATTTAATAAGTGACGGTGAAACTAGGAGAGAAATTCCTTTTTGAGAGGAAGAGAGAAAGAAAAAGATTGAGAGAGAGAGAGAGAAGAAAATACGAAGATGAAGAATGTTACTTTGGACGTTGTTTGTAAACCGATCCTTCGAAAAAATATCAGTCCGTTTACGTGCAATTAGCCAAGTCTGATGACAATCAGAAAGCCGACGTTGGAACACTCCATCCTAGAAAAAAAAATGCTGCGTCTCGTCCAAGACTGTCCAATCGTAATGCAGGGAAAGAGAGAGAGAGAGAAGAGAGAAATTGTTAAGTACGTAAGTTATTTACATCACGCACGTCCAGAGTTGTCTCGTCCAGTTTAAAGAAAAAAAAAAATGACTGAAAAAGAAAAGCAAAAAAAAAAAAAAAATACTTTCGAGATCCTTTTTTTGAAAATAATTCCGAAAAGTTATGTTCTCGAAAGTAAAGCACTTTGTTTCCTTATAAAATAATTGCGAAAGTATGATGCGTCATATCATTGAAAATGTTAACGTGTCCAGATATTTATCTTAGTTGTATAGCCTTAGTTCAAGGTTTTTCCAAGGCAGTTTCTTTTTCAATCTTTTACTTAGATTTTTGAGAGAGAGAGAGAGAGAGAGAAAGAGTGAGCGAAAAAGAAAGAGAGAGAAACAAAAAAGGATAATTAATTTATTAAAAAAGAAAATAATTTTTTTTTCTAGAGACGTAAATGTGAAAAAGTGATTTGAGAAAAGAGAAGTGCTTAAATAGTGAAAGAGGAAGGGGTTGTTTTTACTAGTGGTTACTTAGTAATAATTGTTTTTTAATTTTTAAAAAAAAGAAGTTTAGACAATAATTAAGTTTTCTTTCGTGTGAACTTTTTTTATTCACATTTTTTCACGTCCACATCTCTATTTATTTTTTTTTTTGTTCTTTCATTTTAACGAAGAGGCGAATATTGCATGATTTTTTGCCCTAAATGCCTATCAATTTTTAATATCCAAATTAATCTGAGCTTTTAAAGAGGGGGGAGGGGGGCGTAAATTAAAAAAATTCTCCAGATCCAACTTCGAAAATTTTGCCATTTTTTTCATTTCTATTTTCTATTACGTTTTTATTTAATTGTTTTTCCAAATTTTACCATTTTTTTTTTTCAGAGAATGTTTCTTTAGAAAATCTTTTTTTTAGATAATGTTTTTTAGAACATCATTTGGAAAAAATGTCACAATTTTCGATTGATTGTCCACTTTTGGCGAGAGTTTGTGATTTTTTGACAATATAAGATTTAAGAATTATTTTCTTTTGTCTCATTTTTAATCATAAAAAAATCATTTCAATCAAAACTGAATTGATTACATATTTGAGAAGAGAAAAGAAGATTTAAAAAAAAGAAAAGCTAGCCAGAGTCGGTATAGCAAAGACGAGAGATGTCAAAAAGATTTTAGATAAAAAAAAGCGAACTGATTTCGCTTAACGAGAGAAAAAAAGTATAATTACAATATACGACTGATGTATTCGAGTGTTACTTTTTTTTTTAAAAATGAAAAGATCGCCTATAAACGATATAAAATAATATGGCAATGATCGAAAAGGGATGCTCTTTGTGTGTCCAAAAATTCTTTCTATATCGTGTAGAGTATAAAAAGAAAAGAATTTTATGAATTTTAACACTAGCTTTTAACGTAACGTTATAATTAATAATAAATAGGAAAAAAAACACTTATCGTAACAGGTTTTTGTATTTAAAAAAAAACAAGTTGTCAAGCTAGATTTCTTAATAGTTATTCAAGGTCTTTTCAACAAAGACCGACAAAAAAATTGTACAGACTCGCGATATTTCGCTTGAAAAAACAAAAAAAATCTAAAAAAACAAAAGTAAAAAAAAATGTAATATATATTATGATTCTTTATAAATGCTGCAATATAGTAATATCACTATCACTCTATTTCGCCATTTTCAAATAAATGCCCGTAGATTTTTAATCTCTCCCCACTGCCCTCCCTCCCTCCCCCACCTTTAAAAAAGAAACTGATTGTTTTCTCCTATTATCAGAAAGTGTGAATGAGAGAGGTTTTTTTCGAAAAATAAGAAACAATTTTTTTTTGCTAAAAGCCAGAAAGAATTTTTCTTTTTATTAAAGGAAAAAAAGCTGGAATTCTTTTCTCGAAAAGCTAGGCAAACGAATCGAACTTAAACGGATTTGGTTTTGTCTCCAAAAAAAAAAAGATTTTTATTCGCATAACATATTTGGTAGTATTATGATTCTATTGTTGTTGCTACTATATATAAATATATATTAAAAAAATGCACAGTGATTCAGAAATAAGATATTAGCTTGTTGCGTTTTATTCTTAAAAAAAAAGAAAAAATGATACTGCTCAATTAAATAATGATGAATGAATTTTGCTCAGCATAATAATGTTGACTGTCGTCTTTTTAAAAAAGGGCCAAAAAAAACACTTTTTTTTCTCCAGTTTCGAGAAAAAAATCCTTTTTTTGCACTTCTCACATTTGGCACAGTGATAATTATTATTTTTTACTAACTGATATTAATATTGCTAGGAATAAAAAGAAAAAATGCGTAAAGGAGTAAAAGTTTCAAAAAGAAAACTTTGCGCATAATTTATTGATAATATATAGAAACAATTTATTTTTTAAATAGAAATAAAATTAATTGGAGAAATAATTCCTTTTTTTTCACTGTGCTATGTATATGTCTCGAATTTTTTTCTTCTTGCACTGAAATAATTCAGTCAAATTTTGATAGTTACCAATACCAGTCAGTACTGCCTTTTTTTTCTTTTTCTCCATCACAACTTCCATTTTTTAAACGAACAGGACAAGAATTATTAGAATACAATCTTTTTAACATATCGAAATTATTTTTATTATGATAATTAAATCAAAAAGGAAAAATTTGCATGATTGAAACTAGTGATCAAAAAATTTTTTCAAAAAAACAGTTGTTGGATCAAAAGATTTTAGAAAATAAAAGAGAAAATTTTGAGTGATATTTTCAATTTTCATTCGACAAATTTTAAATTGATTATATTTAAAATTTTTAACATTAAATTTTTGGAAATTAAAATTTATTTTCCTTTGGAAAGTTATTACAATAATTTATTCTTTTAAATTGTTAGATATTTGTTTCTCGATTTATTAGGAATTCTTCAATTTTACTATATATGTATATACGATTTGCCGATTACAAATTATTGTTACGATTTGTTTTTCGAATCTATTAACAAAATTTATTCTTCGGATTTATTTACCATGTTCATCGGATTTATTAACGTTCTTCAATTTATTGTTCTTTAATTTAGTTGACAATTTTGAAAAGTTCTTGAATTTAGGAATTATTTGTTCGACGAATCTATATTAACGATTGGTTTAAGTTAACAATTTGTTCCTCGTATTTATTAAAAAATTTGTTCTTCGAAATTACAATTAACAAATTTGTTTATCTTTGGATTACGATTTTTGTCTTTTCATAAAAAAGAATTGTTAATTTCTTCAAAAATATTATTTCTCCAAATATGGAACTGAGAAATATTTTCTCTCATTATGCACAAAGTGGAAAAGAAAAAAAATATTGGGACCTTGTTCTTCAATTTTACAGGTTCTGTTTTATTCGCACAGTTCCTATTTCCAGTTTCTATAGAATAAATTTCTTCCGGTGCATTTCATTTTTTAGTTTTTGATTTTTAACAGAGAAAATTTTTAAGTAAATGCAACCTTCTCGTTAAAAATGTTTTTTTTTTAATTTTCTTTTAAATTTTTTTTTTTAATATTTCTTTTAAATTATTTTTTTATTTTCTTTTAATTTTTCTTTTCCGCTAAAAAAATCTTGTCAAAATGGATTTATTCTATTTTAATCATAAATTTGTAAATTAAAATAAGAGGGTTGCATTTTATTTTAGTCGGAATATATGAAGTTAACGCTTAATAGCAAAAAAAAAAACCTTCCTTTTTTTATTTTAAGAGAATCCAAGTGCCAATTATAGCGAAAAATAAATAATGCTACAATTTTATTATAAATATATACATATATACATGCTTTATCTAGAAAATACATATGCATAATATACATTTAGTACAATATAACAAATATGTCTATGTAACTATTATTATTATGAGAATTTTTCACGCGAGAAGCAAACAAAAATTATTTTCCAAATCCAATGCGAATTTAATTTTTCTCTTTAGTAAATTTTTTTAAAATTCGAAATTTTTTCCCAAAACAGAAAAAATTTGTTCTTTTGTTTTGGAATTTATCTTTAAGGGTAAAATATATTCCATTTTTTTTATCTCCCTACCAACAGATTGGTACAACCAGATTTTGTGGAATTACATTTGTTTTTTAGATTAAAATCGAAATCGGTCGGCCGTACCGATGTTTTTTAATTAAGAAGCAAGTGATTTAGTTTCCTCCTGTTGGTGATGAGTAATTTTGAATAATTTATTATTTACCAATTTTTTTGTTTTTTGTAATTTTCTTCGAATTAAATCATAAAATACAAGGAGTATAATTTTTTTTTTTTGGGAAAAAAATTTCGAATTTGTTTTTATTGACTTAATAAATAAAGTATTTCTTTTTGTTCTTTAGTCTTTTGCAATTTCGTTTTAATATGTTAGGAAGGAAAGAAGAAATAAATAAAAATATCATTAAATGTGAAAAAATTTTGGAAAAAAAGACGGCAGACGAATTATGCATGCTCGTTGTTGTAATATTACAATTTTTGACTGTGATGCTACATTATATAATACATATATTACGTGCGTAAATACTTTTTTTTCAACGATGTTTGCATTTTTTGTGCCGTGACACCAATTCGATAATCCCCTATTTTCTTTGCTGCTCATGTGATATAAAGCTCTCATACTTTTTTCCCCCAACTTTCTTTTTTTCCTTTTTTTCTCATTTATTCTACACAAATATTTAAAAAAAATATTGACTATCTATATGATTTGCCAATTAAATCTGCCACTTTCGCAAACAGAGTTGGATGTATAATAATATTAATTCAAATTAATTGTCAATTAAAAATTTAATACCTATGAATTTAAATTAATATTCATTGAAATTAAACATTATAAAATTGAAATTTAATCTGAATTGAAATTAAATACTGATTAAAATTAAATATTAATTGAAATTAAATCTCAACTGAAATGAAATACTGATTGAAATTAAATATTAACTGAAATTAGTCATTAATGGAAAGCAATAATTAATTAAAATTAATATAAAATTAAAATTAACAAATAATTTGAATTTATTCCCAATTAAAGAATTTTTTTTCGACGCAAAACTTTTTTTTGTACTTTTAAAACCAACATTATAGAAAAAATGAATGTGGAACAAAATTAGAAAAAGTATGAAAGTTATTGAAAAAAATATAAAACAACTAAATTTGTAGTTGAAACAAAAAAAAAATTTGTTAATTTTAAGACCGACTCTGGTTGTAAAAATTTAGCTCAGTCGCATTGTTCTGCTTGTTCAAATTCTTATGTAATTTTCTCTCAATAATGATAAAATTTAGAGAGAAAAAAAAATAACGATGTAATTATTTTAATATATATATATATAAAAATTGATCCCGTGGACTTTAGTAAAAAATGCGAATTAAAAAAATATTTTTTTTTAAACAAAAAAAAAAAATGCAAATCGTTATATATGTTCGATTGATGGTATTTTGGATGTGGCTAGAAATTTATTTTAGTACATTGAAATAACTCTTTTTTTTTCTTATTGTTGTAATCTTTAATCCAGGAAAAGTCGACTATCTTTTTTTTTCTTAATAAAATGAAAAAAAAAAATGTTAAAAGATTTATCGATTTTTCCTAGTCATTAAATTTTAATTTATAATATACACATAATATAAAATATATATTTTAGAAAACTAAAAGAAAAAGGAGACAAGACAAAAAAAAAAGTGGAAGCAAAGTAAAAAATGAGAAAATTGTGCAAAATTATTTTTTAGAATTTTCTTTTATTGCAAAAATGTGCAAGAAAGGATAAAAAAATAATTTTTTAAATGAAAAATGTGATTATTTTGCACGAATTTCTTTTGAAAAAAAAAATGTAGACATATATTATATAGTAAAATAACGTGGCTTTTTTCTTCTTTTTTTCAATCTCAATATTTCCCAATATCAAATATTTGCAAAAAAAAAGGGGGAAAAAAATAAGGAAATAAAAATACTACTACTAATAATATAATAATAAATATTAAAATTAGAAAAAAAAACGAAATCCGTAGGCCATTGTGAACACGCGTAAATACCGACGATTATTATTTTATAAGAGCGTGTAATATTTTGGATGACTGTAAAAGTGTATGACAAAACAGGGCCTTGAAGCGAATTTCCTTAAGGCGGCGATTTGCTTGAAAGGAATTCAGAATTAAGGCGATTTAAATAAGTTACATATTATCGTATATATATATACACACATATATATATATATTATTATTGAAAAAAAAATGTACCCGTGACTCTTTTATTGACGACGACTGCATTGCTCCCCTTGACAAAGGCTCGTATATCCATTATATAGTTGTATTTGCAATTTATTATCTATATATTATTATATTCATTAATTAAAATAAAAAAAGTATATTATATATATTTGGTAAAGAAAGGAACGTGAAATTGATTCGAAAAATTTGGCGCCCTTTCGAGAAGAGAATTTTTACTTTCTTTCTTTTGTATTTTCGAAAATTTATTTCTTAATTCGAAAATGTATAAATTTATACTTGAAAATAGATTTTTTATTTCGAAACATTTTCAAATAAATTTACATTTCGAAAAGTTTTCGACGAAAAATTGACAATTTTCTATTACTGTTTTTTTCGAAGTAATAATAAATATTCCAAAAGAAAAAAAGAGTAATAAAAATTGTCAGGATAGTTTTTTATTCTATCTAAAACTCGAAAATTATGAAAATTATGAAAATTATGAAAATTATGAAAAGAAGAAAGAAAAATACGGAAAAGGAGATTGAGACTTGAATCTGACTGCTACTTATTATAAAGGGAGATTTTTTATTGTTAACCCGGGTGCTCATTTTTTTTCAACTTGAAAAATCAATTTTAACGTTCCTATCTTTACTCGCTTCTGTTTTTTAATATTGGAGAACATGCATATTTCGAGAAACATAAAAAAAAAATGAAATAAGTCGATGAAGTTAACGATTAGATTTAATATTAAAAAAAAAAGAAAAAAAAATGCTGATGCGGATGGTTTATAATGTTAATTGATGAGAAAAACGAAAATGAAATGATGATGTAGGAGAGAAAGAGAGAGAAAGAGAGAGAGAGAGTTAGAGAAAAAAGGAGTATGTATAATATGTATTTTAAGCAAGGCAACAATTTACATTTACATTAACGGTAACGAGTAACAAATACATATGTGGGTTGTGCATAAGAAAAAAAAATACGTATGTACGTGTTTTGTCTAGAGCTTATCGAGAATAATTTCATAAATTTTTGATAGAAGAAAAGATTTTAAATGCAATTTTAACAAGTTGAGTTGGAATAGTTTAGAAAAAATGAACTCTCGAAAAAAAAAATAAAGAACAATTCTTTTGATCAATGACCAGTAAAATTTGTTTAATGTGCCAATTGTGCTCATCGTACTTCCGTCCCAGAATGGGCAATAATCGTTAAATCTCTCTCCAAACGAGATTGCTAAACACCAAAGACAAATATTCTGACTCTACTTGAAATTATTCGAAAATTTCTTTTAAACGAAAAGAAAAACCTTATTCTCGAAAGAATCTTTTTTTCAAATTTGTAAATTCTCATTGGCCAACATGAAATTATAATCGAAAATACAGTTTTCCATTTGGTGAATTGGTGAATATTTCGTGAATATTGGTATTTTTATAACGAAAGAAGTGTTTACGTTCCAACGACAAAATTTGTTGTTTAAATAAATTAATTATTGAAATAATAATTTACTGAAACAATAATTTATCCAAATAATAAATTATTGCAATAAAATTGATTTCAATAAAATGTTAAGTTTATTTTAGTAAAAAAAATTGTGAGAAAATTTATTGGGAAACTGATTTTTTGGATTGTCTCGATTGCTCTTTTCAAAATCATAATTTCGTGAGCGGTGTTAATATCTCCAGATATACAATAGAATAATGTAGAATTTTATTGTATTTTGAAAAATGCCGCGAACGACTGGATTTACAATTATTTATTCAAACGACTTGCCAAGTTCATTGCACAGTATATAACGAGAGATAAAATTCGAGAAAGATTTTAAGAATTAACGAATGAGACGTATATAGACATTGAGAATTTTCATGAGATATTGATGTATATATCTTAAGTTTGTATTATAACTCCCCACTTAATTTGTATGAAATGGAAGTATCATTAAAATGATGATGAAAACAAAATTCATTTGTCTATTTTCTTCATTTTTACCCTCTTGCCAACAGTCACAACAAAAACTGGAGTCTGGACATTATTTTTATCCTTAAGATATTAAATTAATTTTTACATTAATTACTTCTTAATTCACAGTACATTTTTTTCCTAATTAGCAATCAATTTCTTTCTAATTCAAAAAAATATAGACATCAAAAAATTTACTTTTGAAAAATAGAAAAATTAATTCCTATTAAAAAAATAGGAATTTTAAGTTAAGAATTTTTACAATAACTAAGTAGATGGAAAAATTTGATTTGGCATATTTTGTGATGCATATTTTCGAAAGTCTGAAAAATAATTATTAATTATTTATTTGTTAGTTAATAAAATTCTAAAGAAAACAATTTCAAGTGTTATTTATAAAATAAATAAATAAATAAAAGTCGATTAATCTGATTAGTCTCTACGAAGAGATAATTATTTTTTTACATAATTATTTATAATGTTTATAATATTTGTCCTCCAGTATTCGGCCATATTGATAAATGACGTAACATTCCACAGTAACGCAGGCGTAGAAAAATGCCGGTCATTCACGCAGAGAGACGACAGACTAATGACACTCAAGTAAACGATTAAATTTTGTCTGCTTGTCTGAAAGAATTTTAACAATACAAAACATTAATAGACTACTTTAAAAAATTCTACTGGAAAATGTACAAATTGAAAATAATTGTAATAATTAAGAATTAAAAGATTTTGAAAAATGGCTACAGAACGTGAAACAACAGTAAGTAACCTCATCATATGTATTGAAATTGTATATTCTACTGAAACCATATAATATTAAAAAGAAACTATTGAAAAAACTATTAGAAAAAAAATTTCAAATTGATGTCCAATTTAATTTCTCCCTTTTTTGGGTCAACTATTTTATTAAAATATAGAAAATCAAAATTTTTGTTTGTTTATTTATCCTTCAGTTTTACTAATTCTGTCATATTCCACATTTCTAAATTCATATAAAATATGTATTACGTTTATTTACTTAGATGACATGCACAACTCAACATTTGAAGCTATTTTATTTTTTACTCCAAAAATTATTTTTCACCTTTACTATTTTCATTTTTATTTTATAATTTATTTTTATCATTTTCATATATGTATTTTACTCCATTTGATACTATTTAATTAAAAACATTCCCCAATTTATAGTTTTTTTTTTTACTATCTTTAAGTAACAAATTATTTATAACTCTACTACAATTTTCTGGAAAGTAAAATTTATTTCCAGAAACAAAAAGAATTTTCAATTTATAAATTTATTTTCTTTAAATATATTAAACATATTTTTTATTTATATTCATATTTATTTCATAGAACATAATTCTTGGATAGAATTTTTTTTCGCCTACATAATTTTGGAGTGGTCGTTTATTTCATCGTTTTATTATTATTATTATATATAATATTTATTACGTTTTGTTTTTTAATTAATTTTTTGTTTGATTAACAATTGTCATGTATTTCAGGTTCAAGATCTAAAGGAAAAGGGCAATAATTGTGTAAGGGAACACAAATATGAAGAGGCAATGTATCACTACACGCTTGGAATTAAAATGGACCCTCAAAATTATTCATTGTACAGTAATCGATCTCTGGTCTTTTTAAGAATGCAACAGTATCACTTATCAATGGAAGATGCTCTTATGACCATACAGATAAAACCCGATTGGACCAAAGTGAGAGAAAAATTCATTTATACTGCGATCTAAATCTAACTTAAAAACAAATCAATTCAACTGAGTCTCCAGCAATTTTATTTGCAAAAGGAGAGGAAAAACAAAAATTTACTGTTAAACTCAAAATATTTTTTCTAAAGTTCATACTAATATTTAAAAAAATTAATTTACCAGTATTAAATTTTCATCAATTAAGTATTTTTATTGTAATAGTAAAAATATTTACTAATTATTTTTAGTTTAATAGTAAAAGTTCTGCTGATTTAGATTTAGATCCTAATTTTCTTCCAATTTCCATCGAATTAAAGTTTGATTTCACTGTATTAATATTAACAGATTAATTATTTATTCAATATCCAAATAATGAAATAAATATTTACCTTTCAGGGCTATTATCGAAGAGCGGAAGTTGAATTTCATACTTTTCGATTCAGTGAAGCAATTCAGTCTTATAGAAAAGCTCTCGAATTGCAGCCAGATGATCCCAGCATAATAGACGCAATGAACAGAGCTTCCAGGTCACTACTACAAGATAAAAGAGGTATTATTCAGTATTCGCTACTACGCAAAGAAGAAATTTCATTCTTACTTTAAGGACAATTAAAAAGTAAATTCACATTCTAAACAAAAAAGATTCATAAATATGAAAATTAAATCCGCTTATTATGCGAGAAGTAATGACAATTTTTCTTGTCCCTAATAATTTAATAATTTTATTTTAATTAAAAAAATTTGGCAATATAATTTTTCAGCTGATCAACAAATTCCATGGCTTGGTGCTGGAGTTGGAATTATTTTGGGAGTGATAGTCGTCATTGCCGATTATGTATTCACAAACAAACCAACATTGTCGGTGAGAATTTACACTATTAAAATTTTTATTATCCAATTTATGAGAATTTACAGAATTCAATTATTTATCAAAATTCGAAACGTAACTCAAAAAATTCAACTGTTTTTACAATATTTAATTAAAATTATTTACAATAAAAATTTTCTCAAATTTCAATTTAAAACCTGGAAATTTCAGGGAATTTTGATCGGAATCCTGGAAAATTATTGTTTTCTAAAATTATTGTGCTTATTCTTGAAATCTAATTTTTCTTAAATATTTCCAAATTTATTCAATTTTAAAAGAGTTGCGTTTACAATTTTCATAAATAGGTGAACTTCAAAAGGTTTTCATTTGATATTTTAGAAAATTTCAATTTTGAATGAATTAATTAAATACTAAAAATTTCACAGGAATTCTATTATTTACAAATTTTTTTTTATAAATTAATTCGCAATAATTCAATTATTTTCATGAAGAATAATATTTTTTACCAGGAATTCAATTATTTTCAATTATTTTCATAAATAATAAAAATCATCGCAGAATTTCAATTATTTTTAATACAATTTTAATGGAATTTCTCGTAAAATGTAGTTATTTCTAAAAATTTTATTATAATTCATAAAAAAAATTCAATTATTTTAAAAAGCCTTCCTATAATTTATGTATTATTTTCAAAAATTTTAATCAAATTCTTTTTAACAATTCAATTTTTTTTCAAAATAATTTTAATAAAATTCTTCGTAGAATTAAATTAATTTCAATAATTTATCAAAATTCAATTATTTTTAATATCTACGTATTTCAATAAAATTTCACAAAAGAATTCAATTATTTAAAAAGCAATATATCATTAAAACTCGTCTCAAGAATTCAATTATTTTCAAAAGTATGTAATAAAATTCTTCACAGAAATTCAATTATGGTCAAAAGTTTAAAAAAATAAAAATTCTCGTCAAAATTTCAATTATCTTTATAAATAATAAAATTATTCTTCAAAATTCAATAATTATTTTGAAAAAATTTAATAAAATTCTTGGCAAAATTTCAATTATTTTCAAAAACTTTTCTCAATTCAATCAAATTTTTTTTACAGAGATTCAATTATATTTTTAATGCAATTTTAATCTAATTTCTCGAAAATGGAAATTATTCTTAAAAATTTTATTAAAATTGGTCAAAAGAATTTTAATTATTTAAAAATTTGTTGATAAATTCAAAAGCAAAAAGTCAGTCACTAATTCGAAAATAGTAAACATTTTTACTAATTCAAATTTAAAGAGAAAGTATTATAGCGTGAATTTTTAGAAATAATTGAATTTTGAAAAGGTTTCAAATTATAATCTTTGAAAGTTTAAATTTTTCATACTTTTAACTGAAAATTGTGTAGATTTAATTTTTTTTAAAGTTTAATGCAACTTTTTTGAAATTATTTCAAGTTTTTATTTTCTAATATATATTTAATTGAAGAATTTCCGAATAATCGATGAAATTTCGTAAAATTGAATTGTAAACAAAAGGATTTGAAAATTTTCAAAGTAAATTTTTCAAAAATTATTAAAAATAAATGAATAATTAATTTAAAGAAGAATTTTAGTTAAAAATTGTAGAAAATAATTGAATTGAAATGAGAATAATTTTGATGAAGTTACAGTAAGAATATTCTTATAAAATATAAAATAATGATTTTATCAGTCGGCATCTTTAATTATTTATTATAAAACATGAAGACATCGATTGCTCCGAGTCGAAGACTCGGAGTGATCGATATCTTCATGTTTTATAACAATTTTTTTTTGAAAATTGTTTAATTTCAAAAAGTTTTGAATTTGAATCTTTTGAAGAATTTTAATTTTCATGGAAAAACTGTAATGACTAAATATTTATTTAAAAATGATAAATATAATAATAATTTATAAATCTTATAAAATTGGATTTTTTAATTCTTCATTAAAATTTTGTCTTTTTGTGTTTTAATTGCAGCATCCGATTTTAATGGTCCTAATGACAATGGCGATAGCAATAATTGGTTTTGGTGTTGCAAAAGGTTTTCGATATTTCGTGAAATGTCAAAGAAAATCGTTACTTGAACCACCAGTGGATTTATTTGAAGAAAAAGAAAAAGAAGACGCACTGTCCGATGCGGATAAAAGTGGAGAGAAAGATAAACATCCAAAGTATAGTAAAGCACAAGCTCGACAAAGATTTAAGAAAGGTAAATCATAGAAAATTATTGCGCGCCATTACTTAATAATCGTAAGTTAAACAATTTTATTTAGCAAAACTTTTCTCTTTAATCATCAAAAAATTTCAAGCATAATCTTCAAATAATCTTCTATACCTTTACCAATTTTTCAAAAGAAAGAAAGAAAAGAATTTTGAAATTTTTACAATTATTGAAATAACAATTTTACATTTAGAATTAAAAAAAAAAACAATTTAAATTAAGAGTTTGACAATTTTAATTTAGAATTGAAAAAGAAACGTTATTTCAATTTAAAAATGAAAAATAAATTTTTAGCTTAGATTTGCATAAAAGAATTTTAACTATATAGAAAATATATAGTTTAAAGTGTAAGTTTTAAAACTCTAAAATTTTGTATTTATATATTTGATAATGTATAAAGAATCTTGACTAGCAAGATTTCTTCTTTATATAGAAAATAATTAATTTATTATATTTCCATATAAATTTCGAATATTTCGAATTAACATTAGATTATAGGTTTGTAATTATCTTTAGATTACGATTAAATATTACTTTATAATAATGTTTATTATATTTAGAAAATTATTTCCATTTCCATTTTTTCTTTGTGAAAATGATAGCTTTGTCAATTTCTTTCTTTGTAATTAGAGATCGAAATTAGATTTTTTAAAAGTTAGTGTTAATTATAATTTATTATAATATGTGAAAGCAAATAACAAATTTGTAATATTTAAAAAAAAATTATACGTATGTTCTTTGAATTAGAAAGAGTATTTTTTTTAATACCATTTAAGAGTCGTCGCTAAATTTATCAACTTTTATTTGTTATTTTCTTTTTTGCACTTGGAAACATTTTTCAAACATTTTTTTTACGTTCCCTTAATTGACTAAAAAAATTTAATTTAAGAACATTATTTAGGTAACAAAAATTAAATTTAAAAAAATAATTTGATTGTATAATAATGAAATATTCTACATTGTTTTATCAAATAATTATTATTCGAGTGCGAGGTAACCTACTTTAAAGATCGAATAGTTGCGATTCTTGCGATAGTTTCAATATTGACTTTACTCATATTGTAAATCTTGTTTTTAGTATATAAATTTTTAATCATAATAATTATCTTACCATTTCATTTTAACAAAATATTATAATAAAAATCTTTTTCCTCTCAATTTCGCTCTCAATTCGAAATTCGTATTTTTTACTCGCACTTTTAAATTTTTGTCGCTGAATAGGAAATTCATTTTCAACTTTTAAGAGCAATGTTCCTTTTTTTCTCCTTTTCATTCAATTTCTTTTTTTTTCTTTTCATTTTGATCGATCAACGTTTTTTCTTCACTTGTGTGCTACCAGAATTGTATGTATGGTCTACTTTTTTTACGAGAAAAACTTTAAAAGCCTGATTACTGCCTTTTCAACTGCCATCGAAATTTTTATTTGCCTTCTTTTTTTGAACTTGAATATAGAACAAAAATTTTGATTTTAAATTAATTATTTAAATTTTCATCTGGAAATTATTTGCATATTTTTTCAAAAAAGAGTTTTTTTGTTTTTTACGGGAATCGAAAGAGTTTTCGTTTTGTTTTTGCAAAACTGCTTTTTCATTTTTGCAGTAATTAAAAAAAAAAAAAACAGTTGTTACAATTTGAGATTTTAATGATAAATCAGAGATACATGGATAATAAAAGAGAGGAAGAGAGAGAGAGAACGAGAGAAAGGATGGGGGAAACACTTCATCATTGAAAATCAATCAATTAAATTCAACTTCATTAAATTTACATGTACCTTCTGCTTTGATTGAAGCCATCAATTTTGATCATCGTAACATTTATCGTCACTTTTCTCATGTCTGTATGATTCATTAATGTCCCTCATATTCATTTTGCAATTCAAAACCAAATTCTAACAAACAATTACGTTCTTTGTAACAATTTCTATAAATAAAAGTCACACCATTAAAAAGTCTTCCAAAAAGTATCGAATTTTTAATCATTAATTTAAATCAACGTGGAATTTGAAATTATTTTCCACTCTTTACCAATTTTTACCATTTTTAGCTAATATTTAGCGCATTTTAGAAAAAAAAGAAAAATATTTCACATTAATAAAATAAAAATATTTTTATCTGTGAATTAAATTGCAAACATTCTATTTTTAAAAGTTGGAATATATTCTCTCAAAAATTCTCAAATATCGTCAAGTTAAATAAATAAAATCGATTTAAGTTGACATTAAATTAAAAAAAAAAAAATTAAATATTATCCACTAGTAGAGAAACTATAAAAGATTAAAGATAGATTAAAGATTTGACAAAACGTGCCAAAAAGAGAAGAAAAAAAATTGCCTACACCAGCTACTTTAATAAAATGAAAAAATCTCTCTAAACTCGTTTGAACTTTTAAAGTAGTATGATGATTTAACGAGAGAGTAAAAGGATTCTTTCCTTTAAAAGTTGTTATTTAAAATTTTTCCCTATTTCATATGAATATAAAATTTGGTTTTGGTATGAATTATAAAAAGAAATTTAAAAAAAAAAAAAAAAAAAATCCGTACCAAGCAGTGTTTTGATGAAGTAAGTTGAAACGCATGCGTCACTACGGTCTCTAGAGTCTAGAACAAACCTTCGACTTTGTTATTGAAACATATTTGCTAAAGTTGGCTTGGAGCTTCATTTCTCTCTGAAGTCGCGAACAAGAAGGATCGGAGATCGGTTCAGTCTTACGGAACATCGACAATTTTCCACTTGACCACACTTTCATCGTATTTACAACGAACCACCCTGGAATATACATCCGTTCAGTATATTAGTAGTGAAATATATTTTTTTATATTTAGAAAATTTATATAATTATTGTATTACAATTTATATAAATTCACATCAATTTTCAATATATTTAATTTATTTTATTTATTATTTCAATTCAAATTTACGCAGCTATTCTTTTCTAATTTGTATTTATTAATACTTCATTACTAATAATTACTTAGTTGTCTATTTTTCAAAAAAAAAAAAAATATATAGAAATTGTCTTTATTAAAATAATAAAAAATGGACACACTGGAACCCCTATTTAGTGGAAACATCCCAAAGTCACTAAAATAAGTGTGCTTCTTGATTTACAAATATCTTTTTCTACATTCGTAAAAGTGAGCCGAAAAAGTAGTAAAGAAATCAAAGGATTAATTACATTTTACTTGACACGCGACTCTTTAAAAAGTCCTCCTCCTCCTCCTCCTTTTTTTTTTTTTTTTTTGAAAGAAAAAGAATTTCAAATATTATGTTTAATGGAAACGTTTCTATATCCCTTTTTCATTGTGCTAAATTGATCTCTGAATTTTATTTTTTAATCCGAGATTTTATATCGAATTTCAAATATTCTTGAGGAATTTTTAGATTGTGTGAATCTGTGTTGAGTGTCAGAGGAGATGGTGCCAAAGAGAGAAAGAGCGAGAGAAGTGGGATATGACGCATATATTTCACAGATCATTCAAGAGGCTTGGTTTTAGCTTTCGATTAAATTTTTTAAGGACACTCAAAAACGAAAAAAAAAACTGAAAATACTTTATATATAATTTGAGTATTTTTATTTTTAAAAACTTTATCACTTTTTAATTAATATGACGTGACTTTGCAATTGAAGATACTTTTTATATAAATGTATATTTAGAAAAGTAATTATTTATTGCAATTACGTGTATTGTGTTATATTTTAATTATATTATTATTATTATTAATATTAGGCGATCTGATGTTACTCAGGAACTTCCGTTTAGTCGGAAAATATCTGCGATCTTTGACTAATAAAACAACACTGCATATACTGTGTATATGTATTATTAATATTATTATTATTATTATTATTATTATTATGAAATAATCATTTAGAGAAAATGTTTTTAATTTCTAAAATAGACATTTAAAAGAATATCATCTATATACATATACATCTTTTTTACTCTCGTTCTGATTAACTTGTTTCCAATGGATTACTTAAACAGCTTTCAATGCTTATCGACCGGAATTTATAGACATTGCTGGAGTATAAATATTAGTTATTGAGGACAATATAGAGCCTTTAATTCAATTAGGTAACGCACTAGTTAAAGGTAAAAGGGCTTTGTACAGAATCATTTTTTCCTTTCTATAAAAAAATTATTTTTCCAAAAATCCTTTACTTTTCTTTGTATATTTTTCGACTCATCTAATTTACGATTGTAAAAATAATTTAATTTTCAGAAATACTGTTTTATTATTCAAACTCGATGTAGTTATACTAAAAATTGAAAATTAAATAAATTTCGCAATAAATTGAGATACTTGATCTTTTATAAAATGTATACGTACTCTTAATTTATGACTCCCTTGACTTTTCTACTTTAGTATGTAAATTGGTTCATTCAATTTCATTGATTATAGAATATTAAATTTTAAGAACAATTTAGTTTTTTTAATACTGTTCTTCTTATAGTTAATTCGTTTCATTAAAGTTGAAAATTAATAATTTCCAAACAAATTGATTGTAATACGTGATAAATTATATTTTAAATCCATTTTTCAGGCGACTCGGTTGACTTTCCATTTCGATCCATTTCGATTTATTCAATATAAATCGGAATTATCCGTTCTGTTGTTAATCCAAACAATTGTAATTGCTTCCTGAAAAATAAAAATTATAAATGTTTTAAAAAATTATTTACGGAAAGTAATTATATAATTTCCTACTTTGACTTTTAGTTTCATATATAGTGAAATTGGTTCAAATGATGTTATTATAAAATATTCAAATTAAATGCTGAATAATTATCAATTAGAAAATGAAAGTTTTCTTAACTTGAAAATCGTGAGATTAAATGACGAAATTTATAATGAAACGAAACAAATTATATATTAATGTATTAATTACATGCAACATTTTAGAATTTACAATAAGGTATGTACGTGATGGAATTTAAATATACTCTTCTTTTTTCATTGGAATGCTTTTGTTTCATTTGATATTTAACAAAACAATAATAATAGTATATATCGTTATATACTAAAGAATGTTAAATATTTGATAAAATGAAATAAAATGAGAGAGTGAAATTGCAAAATTTGTCTACTTTATTAATATAAAGTAAACACTAAACGTCACTGTTATTGTAAATTCTAATTCAATATTTTATTAATATTGCAGGTGATCGAATCCTGAATACTTATTGAAATTTAATAGTCTAATTAACGTGACGTCGATTACTTTATCTGCTGTCTCGTTTAACGGATCGCTTACCCTTCTCCTCGTTCTACAAATTGAATTACACTTCTCCAACATTATCTCTGTTATTTGACTTTACAATACAAAAGAACAAAATGAGTATCACATTAAAATGGATGTAAAACAGTTTTAAAAGTCTTCTTTTCATTTACTAATTAATGTTTTTACGATTTATGCGATTTCCATAAAATACGCTACTGTTTATAACGCAGGTCATGTACAAAATGTGTTATTCATTTTCCCAGCTTTGTGCAAAATTTTCTCTCGTAACATTCGTACTTATAATGTTTAAAAATTGTACCATTTTATTTTCAATGACATAATAAAATTATGCCTCGATTGTAATTGTATTTTAAAAATTTCATTCTTGACCCAAAAAAGAACCGAGAAAATTTAATCAAAATCTGCAATATTTGTCAAAAGTCATTTTACTTTTTTAGACAATATGTTCATTATGGTAAACATTCCTTTTTTTAATACAAGAACTTTCACCATATACTTCGAGTTCATTAATTCATTAATAATATCAAAATAAATGATTGTAACCTAATCTTGATTCATTCCATTCATTCTACTCCTGATTTCCTGAAAAAAAGGGATGTAAAAAATAAATAAAAAGATTACATTTTTTAACGTAAAAGTAAAAAACTATAAAAAATACGAAAAATACTTTACCTATTATATACATATGTATATATTCTATAGAATGTAAAAAAAAACAAATGAGTGAAATATTTGAAAATGCAGCAGGTATAAAAAAAAGAGGTTAAGTTATCTTCCGTTAATGTAAAAAGCAGTTTCCGATGTCACTAACCGCAGTAAACAGGTGAAAAAAAAAGTTTCAATGTTCTCGCGGAAAAAAACATTCATGACATATGAAAAGTCTGAGGGGCACAGCGTGGAAATCACGGAAAAGCAATGAGCAATGAGCGCGAATTGGCATAGTAGATGTGTTATATAGGAGAGAGAAAAGCGGGTAAGCAGCCGCGAAGTTGCGCATGCGCACGAGGTACGATTTCTACGCTTGAGCCGCGTCGTCACAACGCAGAGAGAGACCAGGGAGAGACGATCAGAATGCATCAGTGACGTTTTGGAAAAGCCTCGTCTACTACATTGAGACGGGCAGAAAGAAGCTTCTGCGATGGACCAAACGAAAACGCCAGTTTCTCGGCTTCTCAATACATCCTGCGTTGAGAATAAGGACGATCTGGAAGAGGTAATAAATAATAAATAAATAACGTATCGAGTGCTATGTACGCCATTGTTTTGGCGACACCATTTTTTAGTGCGGGGGCGCCACGTGTTTTTTGTCGTGCGGGAACTTTCAATTTTTTTGTTATTAACAATTTCTATTTTTTTAATCATTTTTTTTGGTATAGGATGAAAATTGATAAAAATTGTGCTTCGATAATTATCGAAAAAAAAGTGCAATTTGTTTAGTGTTTGTTTTTTTGCGGTATTCGAGAATCTGTTTTTAATCCCATGGGTCATTCCAGAACAACTATTTTTCTAGTTCAGTTAATTCTAATTAATATTTAAATACATTTTTGGTCCTTTTTTATGTTTTAATGTCTTCAATAATTACTGAAAATCATTTTATCTAAACTATCTTCGGGTTAGAAAATGTTATAGGGAGCAATATCCTAAAAAATATTCCTTAACAAAATAAAGTTCATTGTGAAAAATGTACACACTTTTTTCTTAAACTAGATAATTTACTGAGAATTTAATTACAAAACAATTTGAATCTCAAGCTATTTAATGACAATTTTTAATATAAAATTTGATAATTAAATTCAATTAAATGTTTAGAGTAAAAATTTATGTACATATTAAATGTGAAATAATTTTGTACCAGAACCTTTTTATTTGTTTTGGAATTTTTTCTAAATAATCAAGAAAAAACTTATAACGAAATCAATTTTGTATTTAGTGTCTTAAAAAGTAAAACCACCTTTTGTGATTTTAAAGACTGGGAAACACTTGTTAACGACTTTTATAATTTTACGTTTAGTTTTCTTTGTTATTAAAATACATTTTCTATTTGAAAAGTTGACATTTGGGATCACTTTTAAAATAGGTTGTTAGAATTATTTTAATTAACTCACTGATAAAAATATATTTACAAATCGTCTGTTTTAGAACCTTTAAAACAAACTTGAATTCATTTTTAGGTTATGTCAAAATAACGGAAGAAATAAATTCAAGAAAAAAAACTTTAAAAGAATGAAAATCTAATTTTTTAATATTCTAATTGATCAATTAATTGGTATATCGAAAGTTGATTTTTTCTTATTTTTAATAAAGACAATTTTAAGCAGTGAGAAGATAATTTTTGGCCTCAGATTTTTTTTACAATGACTTATAATATCAGCTGTAAAGATTACTGTGTAAATTTACACAAAATTGCTAAGCACGTTATATTAATAACTTAAATTTTCGTCAGTCATTGAAACTCATTCTTTTCGAAACTACTATTTTAAGGGAAATTTGTATTTAAACATAACTTTGTAATATAATTAAGTATTTAAAATATTTTATATATTTTTATATTGTAATGTATTTATTTTTGTTTTTAGAAATTCGAAAGATGCTACTTGGTGCTGCAAAATTTAACTGCAGGACTGTCAGAGAAAGAAGCGCACGATACGTTGAATAATGCTGTTTGCAAGGAGAAAACATACGAGGAGGTTTCATTGGGCTTACTTGTTGTAATCCTCTCGGAACCGCAAAATGCTGCCAAAAGTTACAGGGACTTAAATTTGATTTCAAAAGATGGATTAAATATTGTTTTGAATCATTTAAATCAATTAGTGTTGGAGAGATATTTACGATTGAACGATTGCGCTAGAAATCAATTACTTTGGTTATTACGTGAAATGATAAGGAATAGTGTCGTGAGTGTTGATACGCTGTGTTTAAGTTTATTGAGGCACGCGGCCGGTGGCGACACATCGCCACGTAATTTATTTCTCGTCGATGCACTTTTAGAAATATTTCAAGACAATCGCCCTTGGCTGGATAAATTCCCCATTTTAACAGCATCAATTGTTTATACTTATCTGCGATTAATTGAGGATCACAGTGCAGCACATTTGGCGAGTCTTAGGCAAAAGGAAGTCACCTTTATGGTGAATCTCATTCGAGAGAGATTGATTGACTGTCTAGTTATTGGAAGGTAGATATTTTAGTTATAAATTAGTAGCGAACGGTAAAAAGAACCAAGAGTTGTAGTCACTCTGCTGGAATTAATTTTCCAAGTGAAATTTAAAATTATAATGATGTATTTAATTGAATTTTCTTCGCAGGGATCTAGTACGCTTATTGCAGAATGTCGCGAGAATACCAGAATTTGAGGCATTATGGAAGGATCTATTGCTTAATCCGAAGTCGCTTTGTCCAAATTTCACTGGTGTTTTACAACTTTTACAAACTCGAACATCGCGTCGATTTTTACAGTCGCGCCTCACACCCGACATGGAGAGAAAGTTGGTGTTCCTAACGAGTCAGGTGCGTTTCGGTAACCATAAACGATATCAGGACTGGTTTCAGAGGCAATATCTTGCCACCCCCGAATCTCAATCGTTAAGATGTGATCTCATACGATTTATCGTTGGCGTCATTCATCCGACGAACGAACTATTGTGTTCAGACATCATTCCCCGATGGGCAGTTATTGGCTGGCTGTTTACAACTTGCACGTCGACTGTTGCGGCGAGTAATGCGAAATTGGCTCTCTTTTACGACTGGCTGTTCTTCGATCCCGAGAAGGATAATATTATGAATATTGAGCCGGCAATTTTGGTAATGCACAATTCAATGAGATCACATCCTGCCGTCACTGCCACGCTTTTAGATTTTCTATGCAGGGTAACATTTTATTATCATTTGGAGACGGAAAGTGTTTGGAGAAGATGAAAAATGCTAATGGAAAATTATTTTCTTTGCAGATAATACCAAATTTTTATCCGGCGCTAACGGAGAAGGTGCGAAATGGAATATTCTCGTCATTGAGGCAAATTTTGGAGAAAAGAGTTCTGCCGACTCTAAATCCACTGTTTGACAGTCCGAAATTAGATCGTGAATTACGGTGTAAAATTCGTGAAAATTTCAAAGAATTTTGCCTCCCACCAAATGCTGATCTTGGTGAGAATTTTTTCTTCTCCTGCATGTAGATTAATTTTATTTCACTGTGGTGGTTTTTTTTCAATTCAAACTGCTTTAATTTTGCCAACAAAACAAACAGGGTTGCTGCGGCCATAGAAAAATTGTTAATATTAACATTCAAGAAAATAATCATCTGGAAAAGTCATGGAACTTTAAAAATTTGAAACCGTAGCAACTCTGTAACTAATAATTTTCGAGCGTTAGACATTTTTTTTAGCACTTTTATTTATTTGAGCACCATCAACGCTTACTAACTTTGGTTTTTGCACGATGTTTTCCTAAACAGGTAATAAGCTTCAAATATATTCAGGTAAAATGGAGGAACTTAGTAAAGATCTAAGTCCAGGACTGATGCTGGAGAATACTGGCATTGCAATGACGGAAAATAATCACATGGGAGCTGAAACGGAACCCGCCTTTAGCGACGAAGAAGAAGAAATGCCCCTGAGGTACAGTGTCAAACAATTCCTTTTTTTCTATTCACTCTCATTTTATTCGACAAAAGGAAAATAAATTTAGTCAAAAATTCCAATTGAAATGACATGAATGAAAAACAGAATTATTAGATTATAATTAATGAAAGATTTTTTCCATTTATTCAGGATAGTGACAAAGTCTGAAGATATTCACGACGTTGATATACCACTGGCGAAAGTGAAACCGTTAAAAAATGAAAAGAACTTGAATTGCGTGACAAAAAGGGAGGATATAACGACGCAATTGAATTTAATTTTAGAGCCCGAGGAATTGAAGACTGCTATTGAATGTTTACATATTGAAAGTGATAATGAATCGAGATGTCAAACAATGGAGAGGATAGTGCAAATGATTGTCGAAGATGAAATTGAAACTGAAACAATACCGGCATTAGCTACTTGTATTTCTTCCATTCTCGCGTCGCAAATAACCGCCGACATTTTTCCCGCTGATAATCTTAATGAAGATGCATTCGCCGACAGTATAAGTACACCACTTTTTGTTATGTTTAGAAATCAATTTCAACTCTGCAAGGAGGTTGATAATAGAAGAAAACTTCTCGCTCGTGTATTAGCTGAAATCCAATCGATTCAACCGCGAATTGGTTATATTCTCTTATATTTTCTAAAGGTCTGGGGTAGAGAGGAAGAGAAACGAGAAGGCGAACCAAGGTAAATTTAAGAGGCCACTACATTTTTTCTCTTTCTTTCAACGTATTGAAACTAATTTACTTTTCTAAAAACAAAATCAGCCCTGAAAAATTATAATTTTTTTTCTTGTTCTTTGTTTTAGTAACGTATTGAATGACGTGAAGGCGTCTGTCTACAAGGACTTTTGTTCTCAACGAGAGAAGAAGTTGGATTCTTGTTTGGTAGCCGATTTAAAGGTAATTTAATTAATTTTCAAATAATTTCTTTTTAATTTGAACTTTTAAAGTAAGAAAAAAAATTTGTCTTTAGCTCTGCCATGAAGATAACATACCGTTACTCTGTTACCTTGTACCTGACGTTTATACGGAATTTCAAAATGTAGCGTTGGGAAATATTCATCTCTTACATTTAGTCGTATCTACTGTTGATCCATGTCAACTTCAAGATTTAGTTTGTCAAATCATGCAAGGACATTTAAAAATGCTTAAAAAAGAATCCTTCTCGTCTCTATTAACGGCGAGTTTGAATTGGGATACTTTCGAGCAATACTGCTTCTGGCAGTTGATATTCGCACACGACTTTCCCATTGATTATGTACTTCCAATTCTGCCGAAACTTCAATTTAAGGAAAATGCGGAAGCACTCACTTCAATTCTATTGATGTTGAAGCAAGAAAAGTAAGTAAAATTAACTAAAAATAAATTTAGATAGAAGAAAAGAATATTTATTTTAATTGAAAATTTCAGACCCTCGTTAGAACTTTTGAAGCAATTGTTCAATCGACAAAGCGCAGAAGGCGACATGTTTGTTGCGTCGGCACTTCGCTATTGGTGTCGGGATTATGAGGAAAAACTTGGGGAGCTACTGGCAAATCTGTTGAGTACACGATATCCTGCGACAAGTCCAAATAAACGAAAGCGAACGGGTCCAAAGCAAAATCAACAATCGGGACCGCCGTCTGGCGAGCAAGTTCTCGGCCATTTGGATCAATTGCGTCAGCAATGTTTGTCAGCGTCTGAGTTGCAATTATATCAGTCGGAGGGAATGCAACGTGCACTTCAACAGGCGCAAGCGGCGAGTAGTGATTCATTGAGAAAAAGTTATGGCGATCTCTTTGCACTTGCCGAGGTTAATGAGGAAAACCAACCGCCACCACCACCGCCGCCCACAAGTTCGTCGAGAAAGCACACGTCAACGTCAATTGGAAGCAGTGCCGGCAAGGAGAGTTATCGACGAGCTGGCGCAAGTACAAGGGAAAGAAATGCATTTAAGAGGCAACCACCGAGAGACAGGAATTCAGAGAGTAGCGAGCAAAGCAGTGAAGTAAGTCTACTTTCTTTCGAAGAACAGTAGGAGAGTTATCGACGATTATTTTTCACTTTCAACAAACCTATCGTAGTTGGTCCCATTTTCCCTTTTTGTCCCCTTATTTCAATTTTATCACCTTTTTCTTTTTTTGAATTCAGTGAGTTTTATTTTTGATTTAGATTATTAACACCACAACATTTGTATGTTAATGATTTAAATAATATAGATATCGTAAAGAATTTTGTAAATTATAGGTTTGTTTATTCAACGGAATGCAGACCTCTAGAAAAATAATTAACATTTAAATAATTAAAATATTATTATTAATAGCTTTTTTATAGGAAAACAAAAATTCTAATACAAAACCTTCAATTTTTTCCATTTTTGACAATAATTTCTTTTTAAATAACTTAATTCTTGAAGAACTATCATAAAATTATAACTAAGAAATTATTTAATGAATAATTTTATTTATACATTTCAAAATTAATTGAATTTTAAAATAGTTTCGTTTACAATTTTCATAAATAGATGAACTTAAAAAGATTTTAATTTAAAAAATTTATAAAATGTCAATTTTGAATGAATTTCATTAGAAATTCAAAAGAATTTAAATTTTTGCAAAAAATTTCAAAATTTAAATAATTCTGAAATTAGTTAATTTTTTTCTATATTTAATTAATTATTAAAAATAATGAATTTATCGAAAAATTTTAGTTAAAAGTTCTAGAAAATAATAATTGAATTGAAATGATGAAAATAATTTTGAACAAGTTACAGTAAAAATATTTTTTATAGTAGAAAATAATGATTTTATCACTCGGTCATCTTTAATGGATAATCATGGAATTTTATGTATAAACCTTGAAAAAACCTGGAAAAGTCAGGGAATTTGGATCGGAATCTTGGAAAATTATTGTGCTTATTCCTTGAAATCTAATTTTACTTAAATATTTTAAAATTAATTCAATTTGAAAAAAATTGCGTTTACAATTTTCATAAATAGGTGAACTTCAAAAGGTTTTAATTTTAAATTTTACAAAATTTCAATTTTCAATGAATTAATTAAATACTACAAATTTCACAGGAATTCTATTATTTACAAATTTTTTTTTATAAATTTCTTCGCAATAATTCAATTATTTTCATGAAGAATAATATTTTTTACCAGCAATTCAATTATTTTCATATATAGGTTTTCAATTAATTTCATAAATAATAAAAATCATCGCCGAATTTCAATTATTTTTAATACAATTTTAATGGAATTTCTCGAAAAATGTAATTATTCTTAAAAATTTTATTATAATTCATCAAAAAAAAAAATTCAATTATTTTAAAAAGCCATCCTATAATTTATGTATTATTTTCAAAAATTTTAATAAAATTCTTTTTAACAATTCAATTTTTTTTAAAAATAATTTTAATAAAATTCTTCGTAGAATTAAATTAATTTCAATAATTTATCAAAATTCAATTATTTTTAATATCTACGTATTTCAATAAAATTTCACAAAAGAATTCAATTATTTAAAAAGCAATAATATATCATTAAAACTCGTCTCAAGAATTCAATTATTTTCAAAAGTAATATAATTCTTCAGAGAAATTCAATTATGGTCAAAAGTTTTAAAAAAATTCTCGTCAAAATTTCAATTATCTTTATAAATAATAAAATTATTCTTCAAAATTCAATAATTATTTTGAAAAAATTTAATAAAATTCATGGCAAAATTTCAATTATTTTCAAAAACTTTTCTCAATTCAATCAAATTTTTTTTAACAGAGATTCAATTATAGTTTTAATGTAATTTTAATCTAATTTCTCGAAAACGGAAATTATTCTGAAAAATTTTATTAAAATTGGTCAAAAGAATTTTAATTATTTAAAAATTTGTTGATAAATTCAAAAGCAAAAAGTCAGTCACTAATTCGAAAATAGTAAACATTTTTACTAATTCAAATTTAAAGAGAAAGTATTATAGCGTGAATTTTTAGAAATAATTGAATTTTGAAAAGGTTTCAAATTATAATCTTTGAAAGTTTAAATTTTTCATACTTTTAACTGAAGATTGTGTAGATTTAATTTTTTTTTAAAGTTTAATGGAACTTTTTTGAAATTATTTCAAGTTTTTATTTTCTAATATATATTTAATTGAAGAATTTCCGAATAATCGATGAAAAAAAAAATTCGATGAAAAAAATGAAATTTTGTAAAATTGAATTGTAAACAAAAGAATTTGAAAATTTTCAAAGAAATTTTTCAAAAATTATTAAAAATGAATGAATAATTAATTTAAAGAAGAATTTTAGTTAAAAATTGTAGAAAATAATTGCAATGAAATGAGAATAATTTTGATGAAGTTACAGTAAGAATATTCTTATAAAATATAAAATAATGATTTTATCAGTCTATCAACTTTAATTATTATTATAAAACATGAAGATATCGATTGCTTCGAGTCGAAGACTCGGAGTGATCGATATCTTCATGTTTTATAACAATTTTTTGAAAATTGTTTAATTTCAAAAAGTTTTGAATTTGAATCTTTTGAAGAATTTTTATTCTTATGGAAAAATAATAATGATTTAATATTTATTGAAAAAAGAAGCAATGGAACATTTTTTTTGAGTATCTAATCATTTTTAGAGTGAATCGCAGAATATTCTTTAGGGAAAAAGTGAAAATTTTGTCTGAAAATTAGGGAAAAGTCAGGGAAAAACAAAATTAAATTTTTGTGTCAACTCTCATTAAAATTATAAATAATTTTTAAAAAAATTTTATGGAACCTATATGATAAAAAAATTTAAATTATATATGCAAGTTGTATAAATAAATAAATTTTTATCCCCTTTTTGAGGAAAAAAGTGCAAGTTTTATAAAAAAAATTTGTTTCAGGAGGAAGAAATCGTGAAATCGAAGCAAGCGAGAAAGAGAAGAAAGACAACGAAAAAGATAGATTCGGATAGCGACTGACCATCTAGTGTCTTCAATTGTCACATGGACCACTTGAAGTGTGTGCAGAAAGCTACGCTAGCCTTAAGATTGATAAGGTAGTATAAATATATACATAAATAGGTCAATGTAGTGAATCTTTGTAAATAACGTATGTTGAATTTCGATCATGAAGGTTTTTAGAGAATCAATTATTAATTATTATTATTATTATTATTATTATTATTATTATTATTATTATTATTAACATTATTATTATTATTATTAATATTATGAAAAGAAACATTACGTCTATTGAAAATCACGAATTATGAACTTGAATTTCTTTTTGACTATTGTTCATTTATTTTAAGTGTTAAAAAAATAGGAAAAAGACTTATTTTCAATTGTTTTTTTTAAATGTTGAGAAAAAATAATTGAAATTCAAAACAAAAAAACAAATAAAATTTGTCAGCGAAAAGATTGATTGTAAAATATTTATCGAATTGGTATTATTAAATACCAAATTTGTTTAAAATTTTTTTAATTATAAAAAGTCTTGTACATCTTTTCTTGAACATCTTTTGACGAAACTATTAAATTAATATAAAACAAATTACAATTTCATTAATGTTAATGATAATTTAAATTTAAAATGTCGATCAAAAGTAGCATAAACGTTTTTTTTTAAATTAAATTATAAAATTGAAATTGCTTTTTTGTAAAAAAAAAGAAGAAAACAATCTCAAATTTATTGAGAATTTAATGTTTTTTTGTAATGATGTTTTGTCATACTCATGAAATTATCTTGCAATTTAATGACACGGTTGCTTTTTTTTCTATATATAAAGAAAAAGATGAAAAATTATTGTATAAGAAAAAGAAAAAACAGACAAAAGGGTCCCTAACTGTATTTTGTAACACCGATGTACCTTGATTCTTAAACTTGAAAAGCTATCGATCGAGTCGAGGGAAGAGAATTTTTGATTTCGATTTTTTTTTCTTTTAAATTATTGTTTATTGTAAAATTTAACTTTATAGTATTTTTAAATTGAAATTTTATTTTTAAATGCATTGATTCTTTGAATCTTGATTTTATTTTCGTTTTTCTTTCTTTCCCTCTTTTAAAATAAATGTTTTCCCTCTCCCCTAAGAAAAAAAAAAAAAAAAAAATTACATATCCTTTTGATATCGAAATTTTGGAATGAAAGTTTTTATGAATTGTAAAATTCTTTTTGACATTGATCTTGATCTGATGGGCTTTCACTGTTGAAGTTACGTTTGAAAAATTGTATTGTACATTTTCTTGTAAAATCAGTTAATCCAAAAAACTGGACAGTTACATTTATATATTATGTAAGTTGTAAATAAATGAAAAAAATCTATATATATATTATATATATTATAAATATATTTAAAAATTAAGAATGCGAAAGCTAAGATCAACAACAATTACAGCAACAATAACAACAAAAATTAAATAAAAGAAGGGTAATTAATTTTTTTTCCCAATCTTCGATATTTGTCTAATTTGCAAAAACTTTTGTTAATTATTATTGATAATATTGACAGGTTAAAATTGCAAGAATGAATGAATGAGAATGAATGACGAAGTAAATATGATGAAATTAAAAAAAGTGTTTTGCGAAAATAAAAAAAGTAGTGAAAGTGAAAAAGAAAACTACGATCGATAGCGTTTACGTCGATCGCAAGTCTGTGTACAATTTATTCGTAAACGCGCAATGCAAAAAAAAAAAAAAACCTGTAGTTATGAACGTTATTTTATTTTTGTTTTTTTTTTACTTTTCAATGTAAATATCGACGATATTAAACATATTTAGGGCCATGATTAATAGGCGAGAAACTTAACAAAAAAAGAAGAAAAGAAAAATTCAAACATTTCGCGATATCGACAGACAAAAAAAGTGTAAACATTTAATGTTTTTAACGATCTTGTACACATTCATATACATGTAAATAATTCAATACATGAATAGATTATCGAATATGAACATTTAATGTTTTTAACGACCTTGTACACAGGATAAACGTAATTGTAAATATATAGAGATTACCAAATAAATATTTTTTACATTATTTCCCCCTCCCCCACAAATTTATCATTTGGAGAATTTTTTTTCTATTGATCGGTTCATCAATATTTATAACAAATAATAATTATAAAAATATTTATCAATTATGTTATTTTTCCCCCCGTGGATGTCCACCTTGTCGTGGTGGTGGGGCTTTTTACTAAGAGGCATCCAAATAGTAAAAAAATTTCATCAGATTTTATGTTCTAATGATGGAAAAATTGAATGAAAGAAAATTTTCTTGAGGGGTTTTTTTTTCTGTAAAAATAATTTCATGAATAATTTTCTTTTGAAAAAGAAAAATGTGAGGAAGGAAAAAAATAGAAGACAAATTTTTATTTATGGCATAAATGGATGTATTTTTCTTCACACTGAGAGAGAAATAGGAGACTGGCTTGTTTACGAGAAGATAAATAAAATTGCAATATCACTTGTCACGTATTATTACTAAAGACACAAGGATGCACCTAGAATTAAAACGCATTGCGTACCGACGTTTTTTATCGACGCGGTGGAAAATTCAAAATTCGCAAACATTATAACAATAAATGTTTTCTCTTCTTCTAATTTACACAACCTTTTTTTTAATAACTTGTGCCAATTTTGATTAAAAAAGTATGTACGTAGAAAATGGTTTGTGATGAAACAATAAAAATATAAAAATGAATCCAAATATTTGGATTTCAATTTTTTTTTTTTTTTTTCTAAATTCTTTTCCGTTAGAATGTTTTTTTAAACAGTTCAATTTAAATAAAAGGAAACATGAAACTCTTTGGAATACTTTCAAATATTAATTGGAGTTTTTATTTTTTACTTTTATTTTATTTTCATTTTATTTTTATGTTTAGATTTATTTTTCCTTTCCTTTCCTTTTTTATTTTTAAATTGGATTGGCAAAAAGTTATTAAAGCTGGTGTATAGATTCGAGAAAAAAAGTGAAAAGCAGCAAACATCAATTCGTTATATCACAATATTTCAATTAAAAATATGTTTCGGTACGCAAAATGTCCTTTGAAATTCCTTCGAAACTTCTTTAGTATTTCGTGAATGATAAATATAATTTATTATTTTCTTCTTTATTTCGTTTACTGGCCTTATCGGTTTAAGACAAAATTTGTTACGCTCACAAGTTTTTTTTTTAATCATTTTTCTTTTTCCTTTTCCTATGAAGAAAATTAATCTTAAACTTTTTTTTTACATTTGTCTTTTTTATATTTGTATTTATATTTGAATACAAATATATTTTATTAGTATTTTATTATTTTTTAATCTTTTTTATGATAGTAAAATTAAAAATTGAATTTATTTTCTATATTTTTTATTAAATTATCAAAAAGTAGATGAGTTTAATTTTCTTCAAATAATGGCGATATTTTCGTTTTACAATATGTCGAGCGTATTTTTTTTTGAGGGACAATCGATTTTGTGTCGTTCGAAAGAAACTTGTTTCTTTTTTCAATTCCGTGACAATATTTAATTAAAAAAAAAAAAAAGACAGTGTTAAAATTCTCGACAGTCGTTCGTGTAATGTACATCTGTCTTGAATAAAAAATTAGTTGGTTCCCGATGTTGAAAAAATGTTTCCACCTTGAAGCAGTTGAAAAAGATTCGATTTTTTTCTGTTCAAGAATATTTCATTTAAACTCGTTTAAAAAAATCCTTTTTTCATTTTATTACTTTTGTTCAGATTTAAAAAAAATAATTAAGATAGAAAGTTATATAATATATGATATTATATAATATTTACTATTTATTAAATAATAAAAGAATGTTGCTATAATAACAATAATAATTGATAATAATAAAAAAAGTAATAAAATGATTGTCCCTCTGATGATAGACTACATGGAAAGTGGATCTAGCTAGAGTAGAGAAATAGTTTCGTTTTGTCTGTTTATGTGCACTTGTTACTATACATATTTAAACATGTTTCGTTTCTTTAGAGCCTTTACACACATTTTTATCAGTGTACAATTCGGAAGTATAATGAATACTATACAAAGATTTTCACACGCACACAGCATACTCATCGCTTTCACAAAAAAACCAAGCACTCCAAACACTCAGAATTATAATATAATTCGATTTTGTACGCTATTTTGTTTTCTTTTTTTTTTTTTTTTTGTTGCAACAAACATTTTTTTGTCTTAAATATCACTCATTGCATACAAAGACTACAGATTTTTTTTCTTTTTTCTTCTATTAACACATTCTTATTTATACAATCGCGAGGCAATAAAATGTCATTGTTATCACATCTTTAAGAATAATATTCGTGTCTATTATTCGAGATTTTATTTAATTTACTTTTTTCTATGCATTTCCTCTTAATTGCCGCTTTATTATCACTAGTAAACTAATTAACGACTTTGGAAAAGAAACACCGATTTTTGAGGGTTAATAATTTTCCATTAAAATATCAAAAAGAAAAACTGTTAGTATTTTCTTTTATTTCTTTCACTCTAATTTGTTTTACTCCCTTTTTTTACTATCAGCTTATTAAAATGTTTTGAAAATATTAATAAAAATTAAAATAACAAAACCCAAATTTTTTAAAAAATGACTGACTTTTGAAAATTATTTAGCCAATTTCGAAGAAGATTCAAAAAAAAGTGGAATAAAATAACACTTATAGTTTTCTTTGATTTTTATTTTAAAAAAACTTATTATCCCTCTCGAATCAAACAATTATTCAGATTTTCGATTCTGTTTTAAATTCATAATTTTTTTTCCATAAAAATTAATATAAAATATAAAATCTTTAATTCTGATACATTTAAAAGGAACTTTTTTTTAAAAAGAATTTATTCTCTACATTTCAATATTACTGAATTTAAAATAAAGTGTTAAAAAATTTTGTTTCGATAAAATTTTCAATTTAACGAAGTAAAAGTTTTACAATTACAATAATATATATAATATTCTATATTTAAAAATGTTTGTACAATTTTTTTAATTACTTTAGTAATTTCTATATTAAAAGAGAAAACTTTACACAAAACGTAAAATTGAAGTATTTTTTTTAGTGATTTTCCACTAAAACAATTATTAATTGAATCCAAATAGGCCGATGGTCATTGTTTTGATTACAAAATGACTATTGTGTTTAATAATACAACGCATTAATGGTGCTGACAGTAGGAATATCTGTTTCGGTATATGAATTGATCCTCGACAAATATATTGTATACACAAACATCAGAACTTATGAACAATTTCAAAAATTACATTTTTCAATTTTCTCCAACTCGAAAAAAAAATATATTCTAAATTAAAGAATACTTATTTAATTCTACAACTGAAATTTTAAATTCAAAATAATTTTCACAAAAGGATCATTTCTGGCTATCACAAAGTTTACATTTCTAAACGAAATTTCTTATTTAAAATTTTTTTTAAATTTCTTATTTGTTTTAAAATAAGAAAATGAATTATATTCTTGAAATTTAGAGTATCTTTGACTTTTTCGAGTTTTGGAAAAAGTTTGAAAAATTGATCAACAGTAACAGTATGCAAAAAAAAAAGTTTTTTTTAGAGAAAACAATATTTTTACAGATCTTAATTATGAATAAATTCAGTCTAGTAAATCACTTCGTAAACTGTGGCTTTTTTATCACCTGAACCGGTCACGATGAATTTGTCATCAGTCGAAATGTCACAACTCAACACTGACGATGACTCCTTTGACTGCAAATAAAAGCAATTCAAATTTTACAACAAACGAATACTGAAAATAATTTTTAATTATTGTTTCTGACATTTAAATATCGATTAAAAAGAATAACATAATTATATATAATATTTATTATATAAAATTTAAATATCGATATTAAATATTTTCAAATAACATATAAAGAATGAATAATGTTTTGCGGGAACATTACTTCAATGAAACGTACATAAGATTTATAAGAATGACAGAGACATTCAGTTCAGTGAATGTGAATTTTATATGAAAATAGGTAAAGACGATATCTTCCAGCCAATTGACCGACTAAAGTTGTCTTTATCTACTAAACGCAAAGTGAATTCAAAAAAATTTTTTTTTTTATAATTTTCGTTTAAAAAATTCATAAACATTTTTTTCAGAAAAATTAATATAATTCGTCAATAATACTTAGAATTTAAATTTACTATTTTTCATTTAAAGATAAATTTAAATTTTTCATTTTTACTGCATTAAAATTCTTTTTTTAAAAATGTTTCTGTAAATATTGTCTATGGGGTAAAAAGTTTTTCATCCATATAAACGAACGTGAAGCAATTGTTTAAAAGAAACGTATAATTTTATTGATTTTTCATGGCTCTTTAAAGTCAATATATATTTTTTTCATTCTATTTTTATTTTAGACCTACTTTTTGCATTCTTTTTTGTTTTCAATATTTAATGTTTAAAAAATGTTTTTGCCAGCCGTTTAATTTATCGCAACGTAAATTTTGTGCAAAAAATATTTCAAAAACTACTATCATTAAAAAGGAAAATTATCTTGGTTTTGAATATATTCTTGCCTCCGTTGCAGTAATACAAGAGTCCTCTCGGTTTACAAAACAACAAAGGTCATTTTTAAGAAATCTCAAAAATTTAATTTTCCTTTTCCCTGACTTTTCTCTGATTTTCAGACAAATTTTTCACCTTTTCCCTGATCCTAAAGAATATTCTGATTCACTTTAAAAATCATTAGATACGCAAAAAAATGTTCTATTTCATTTATTTAATTGTAAAATTATTCGAAAACACCAATTCATTTTTATCACATTTTTATATATTATTCTTCATTTTTAAATAAATATTCAATCTTTATTATTTTTTCGTAGGAATTACAGAGTTTTCACCCAACCTGGAAACGTAGAAAACCTGGAAATGTCAAGGAATTTTAAAAACCTTAAAAAAATTTGGAAATGTCAGGGAATTTTAAAAACCTTAAAAACATTTGGAAAAGTCAGGGAATTTTGATCGAAATCCTGGAAAATAATTGTTGTTTTCTAAAGTTATTGTGTGACTTTTATTTGAGATTTTTTAAAATTTCAATTTTTAATGAATTTAATTCGAAATTTAAAAAAAAATTTAATAACTAAAATTCTTCTGAAATTAGTTACATTTATTAATATACATTTAATTGATTAATAAAAATCATGGATTTAAAGAAGAATTTTACTTAAAAACACTAAAACAAATTGAATTTTGAAGCAATTACAAATGATTGCAGAAAATCAATTATTTTCAAATATTTTAGTATAAAATTCTTGGCAAGATTTTAATTATTTTCAAAAACTTTCCTCAATTTAATGATTTTTAATATCCACTAATTTAATAAAAATTCGCAAATGAATTCAATTATAGGTAAAAAATAGTTTTAATAAAATTCTACGCAAACATTTCATTATTTTCATAAATAATAAAAATTTCACAGGAATTTAATTATCTACAAATTATTTTCATAAATTATTATTCAATTATTTTCATAAATACATAATAAAACTAATCGCAGACTTTCAATTACTTTCAAATCCAATAATTATGTTGAAAAATTTACAAAAATTCTAGTCAAAATTTCAATTATATTTATAAATAATAAAATTTTTCTTCGAAATTCAATTATTTTCAAAAATTTGAATAAAATTCTTGTTAGGATTTCAATTATTTTTAATAAAATTTTCATCAAATTTCTTAAAAAATGAAATTATTTTTAAAACTTTTATTAAAATTTTTCAAGAGAACTCAATTATTTAAAAATTTGCTGATAAAATTCTATAAGAAAATTCAATTTTAAGAAACGTTCAATTATTCAATAAATTATTTATTTGCATTTTATTTGTATTTAAATAATTGAATTCCAGTAGAATTTTCTAATTAAAGTTTAGTTTTAAAAATGAATTTCAGTTAAAAGTTTAGATTATAATTGAATATTAAAAGCGTAGCGTGGATTTTTAGAAATAATTGAATTTTCAAAAGGTTTCAATTAAAAATATTTGGAAATTTGAACTTTTCGTACTTTTAATTAACAATTCTGTAGAATTATTTTTTTTTTTTAAAGTTTAATTGAATTTTTCTTTAATTCTTCAAGTTTCTTATTTTCTAATATATATTTAATTGAAGAATGTGAGAATAATCGCGAAATTACGTAAAATTAAATAGAAAAGAACTTTTTAAAAAATTGATTTAGAGAAGAATTTTAGTTAAAAATATTCTAGAAATGAAGAATTGAATTGAAATGAAAATATAATTTTGAAGAAATTACAGTAACAATATTTTTATAATATACAATACTGATAGTATTAAGTTTTAATTATATTGAATTTCAAATTTTTTAAAATCTTAATTTCTGTAAAAAAAAATAATAATGATTAAATATTCATGTTATGAAACGAAGTTATTGATGTTTTTGAGTAATGTTACAATTAAAGAAATTCGTAAATAAATGTAATAGAGCAGGTAAAAAGTGAATGTTTTGAGTCTGGAAATCAGGGAGTTATTCAGTTTGGTAAAATATAAATGTAGTTTTAAAAACCTGGAGAAATTGGAAAAGTCAGGGAATTTGAAATGAGGAAAAGCGTGGCAACCTTGAATTCAAATTCTTGAAAACATTCAAATTGAAAACTTTTGAAATTATTATAAAACATGTGGAGTGATCGATTTCTTTATGCTTTAATATGCCTCTCAATCAGTAGTCAGAGAGCGCTTAGAATCTTTCCGTTTAATAAAGTCTTATAGTTGAAATGGTTTGACTTTTATTTAAAACCACAAGAGAAACCACTAAGGTTCCTCCACTGTCACCTTGGGAGATTTTCGTAAATTTTCGTGTTTAAATTATTTAGTGAAAGAGGGAAATGATTCTTACTTGGAATATCGATGCTCCGTAGGGAGTGCGCCACGCGTTCAAAAGGTTGTCCTTCCCAGTGGAGACGAACCATTTACCGCAGGAGGCGAACTTCAAAGACAACACACAAGATTCGTGCAGATGAAGTTGGTACTTGTCGGGCTTCGAGGCGTGCAAGACCTCAACATTGGAATTCTCCATTCCCACAGCCAGCCACTCTCCAGAGGGGCAGTAGCCGAGAGAGAATATTTGCGACGTGAAGTCGTGTTGCTGCAATTGTCTGCCCTCCCTGAGGTCCCACGACCTCACGGTGTTGTCCAACCCGCCGGTCCACAGTTTGGAGCCGTCGGCCGATATGTCGATGCAGGAGGCCCCGTCCGTGTGCCCCTGGAACTGCCTCACGAGCGTCTGGTTCTGCAGGTCCCACACGGCGATGTTGCCGTCGCTGCAGCAGCTGAAGCACACCTTGGAGTCGGGCGAGATCGCGAGCGCGTAGCACGCCGGCGCCGAGGACGTGAGTTCGGCTCTGATCCTGGGCGTGGGGCTCGCCAGGTCCCAGATGCTCAGCTGACTCGCCTCGCCCCCGACGATGAGTGTCCGCCCGTCGGGCAGCAGCTTCACTGACCTGATGTAGTTGTCCCGCTGCAGACAGTCCAACTGCGAGACGGGGTTCGCCGTCCCGTTGATCCCCTGCCCAATGTCCCACACTTTCACGCAGCCCTTGCCGCCCGTGTAGACGTACTTTGTCGGGTTCGAAATTGTCACCGCGCACACCACTTCGCCATGGGTCAGGGTGTTGATTTGACGGGCGTGTCGTGGAATTCCCGAGGCCACCAGGGCGTCCGACGGGAACGGCACCGGCTGCAGTTGGCCCTCGCCATTCACCAGAAAGGAGTAAGCACTGGAATCAAATTCTCAATCAAGTCCATATGAAAAAGGAAAAGGAATTCTTCAAATATAAAAGCACGTGAATGAAAGAATGTTGTATGCAATTAGACGGGAGCAGCGTGCGTGTTAATTACAGTGTGTGACACTTACGGCTTACCGCCTGGAATATTGCTTAGTCCATTGCTCGAAGGAAGTCGCACGTGACCATCGAATCCAAGCTGCAAAACACAAGAGATTTAATCTTCCTATAAGCACGTTGAAGCGTAAACAACTCCAGACAAGTCAGATAAGGAACCCGGTACATGCTAACTCATATAATGGAACTACTTTCCCATTCTTTCATATTTTCCGAGATATTTTCCAAAATGGCTAACTCCAACTTATTTTTAAATTGAGAAATTATTCTAAACTTTCAAAAGTATTTATTTCTTATTCTTTGTCGAACCTAACAGTCCGCATTGACAAAATCATTTCTAATGATAATAATTATTTTTGAAGAAAGCACATGATTGTGGCCCATACAGAAGATAAAAGCTGGGAAAATATTGAAGCTTTCTACTTAAGTTCTACTTGAGAAGTAATTATGAATTTATAAATATTTACCATAGTTGACCTGCCATAGTGTAAACTGTTGTATGGCGAAGGTGATTGCGGTGGTTCATTGCCTCGGGACGGCAAGCCCTGAAAACCTTGAGGTGGAGTTTGCTGCGAGGATGGCGGATGATGGACTCGCGACGCCAACGGCCCAGGGATTGCCCCCAATGTTGGCGTACAACTGCGCGAGCCCCTCGAACCCACTAACGGAGTACCCGGTTTGTCGATCTTTAAATATATCGCAAGTTTAATAATGATAGCGAACGTTTATCAAAATCAAACAATTATGTTTATTGTGTGATTAAAGTTGACAAATGTACCGTTGACACTTGGTTTCAAATTTTTGCCTTTCTAAAAACAGGGTGAAAAAGAAAGTCAGTATGTGATCAGTTTTTAAAAACTCGAAAATGGCGGTTTAATTTCTAACCAATTGATCATTTGTTTTGCAATTTTTGTATTGTATGAAAGAGTTTCAGGTCGCTGATTACGATACTGAAGTTTGTTTTTAAAAATTTTAAATTGCGTTCTGCTATATAAATAATAAGTTTATTATATTCTTTTCCGTCAACAAAATTACATGTAGAAGCGTTAAAAAAATGGATGTGTCAACGGTAGATTAAACTTTAAATTATCTTCATTCTTTGTCTCTTAAACTTGTATAATTTATAATCGACGAAACAGGTATCTCAATTGATGTGGATAAATTAACTTGGATAGAAAGTAAATTGTCGAATTTACAATATTTAATAGCAAAGTTAAATTAAAAAGATAAATTCTTCTATAGAAATTTATATATAGTAAATTTGCAATGTACTTTCCATTAGAATTCTTAAATTCTTAATTTTTTTAAAATGAAATTTGAATTAAAATGAAATAAATACTGTGCCATAGATTACGAGGCGAAAGCAATAAAAACGGTATTATTGAGTAAGCAAAATATAGCTTGCTTTTCGCAAGATCTTACATCTTTACTTTTCAGAGAGGGAGTACTCCGTGCTGAAGAACTTCCGCTTCGCGACGGGGGTCTGTCCTTTACAGAGATCGTACCGGAACCGGAAGTTGGACCGCCATGGCCAGAAGAGCCATGCTTCTCCAAAGTACCATTTTCACGTGGCTCTACATGTTCACCATTCGCATGAGGTGACGTTATCTCCTGGTATATGTGTAACACACACCGTAATTGTATAATATTTATCACATCATTCCATTCTGAAATTTTTTTTACTACGAAGGAGGGAGTCACATGAATATTTTCGATATATTTTACAAAATAAAAATGTCCAAAAAGAAATTTCCCGTTTTTCCAACTAATCAAACTGAGACAAAAAAAACACTCTGTTTTATACTCTGGTGAAAAAATTTTCGGTGTAAAGTATAACCACCTTTCCTTCCTTGTATTTAATAGACTTGAATGTTCAAAGACTTACCTCACTGGCAACGTCTACCACAAGGTCCTGGTCACTTTTTTCCCCATCACTTTCCTGAAATGGAAAGTACACATTATTTCTCAAATATTTTATGTTTACCGAATGCGTCGTAATTCATAATTTTATAGTCAAGTGATGAAGAGACATATGGAAATAAAATGTGAATTCAAGTAACTGAGACTCAATGGGCAAAGTTCTATACTGTACCTGAATATGAGAATAGAAGGGAAATTTTAATTCAAGTTTTAGCGAAAAAAGACGTGTAGCATTGAGCCTTTATGTAATAAATAGATGTGGATTCAAGGTGCTTTGCGGATCCCTCGTCAAATTCTGTTCGGTACATTGCCGACGATTCCATCGATAGAGATTAGAGATTATGTGCGAGAGACACGCAATAAATTTGTACACGGACGATGAACTTGGGTAAATAGAAACCTATAATAGTAGGTATTGATTTCTCTCACACCTACATGTATAACAAGCTAACTATCCAATGACACATTTTGAAATTACAGCTTCTACAAAATAACTCCAATATTATTGTGATCAGAATTCTGGTTGATTTAATTGGAATTGCGATTTTAGAGCTGAACAATATTTTATTTCTTCATTTTTAGTCAAACTTGGTATACTTTTAGTAAACTTTCAATAAATTTTTAGTAGATTTTTAGTAGGCTTTCAGTACACTTTTAGTACACTTTTAGTACACTTTTAGTACACTTTTAGTAGAGAAGAAGAAAAGACACGCGTAGTGAATGAAACAAGAGTGCCTTTTCTCTTTTAACTTGCTCGTTCTAGCGTTAAATATGATACAAATGTTATCATCTCTTCTATTTCATTTCTTCTCTTCTTGCACACAGGACACGAGTCACCCTCTAAAAGTCTCATCCCTCTCACCCCCCGAAAAAAACCCAGTGACTAGTTTTCTCTTTTCTTTCTTTCTTTCTCTTTCTCCACTCACTGAACCCCAGAGTTGCGAGGATGACGGTATTAAGGGCAGCTCTATTATTCGACTACCCACCACCTTCACCACTCGACTCTCCGCCTCAAGAATCCTCTAATTTTTTCCCTTCCCTTCCGCTTCATCTCTCAGTCTCTATATACTATGCTTCTCGACTTCTTTATTCCATCGCATCACATCGCCTCGTTCATTCTGTAAACAAGCTCAACCTGACCTCCTCGCTCAGCTTCAATTCCAATTATGCGGCATTTTCTATATACCACGATTTCACATGATTAAAACAAATCCATTTCAACAGAATTTCAACTTTGAATTTTAATACTTTTTTAAAAGTGCGTTCCGACATCCGACGATCTTGACAGTGTGGTCGAGATTTAAGAATTGTTTATTAGGAAAAACACCAATGAATAGATTTTTGATTGTTGGATCGCTGAAATCAATAGCAATGATAAATGCACAAAATAAACGAAATCATGAAAACAACAAATCCGTTAGACTTCCATTGTAACGAATTTTCAGCACTAAATTTATTTAATTTTCTACGCTAGAGAAATTTTGCGCTTTATAACCTACATCTAAATGTATAAATGTTTTCCGAATAAAGGTACTAAAATGTTTATAGCGAGCAGAAATCCTTATGCGCTAAAGTTTAGTTGCAAAACATTAATAAACATGTTATAGTTCCAGAGAGAAAACGCGAAAGGTATAGAGGCCGCAATGAGCCAAGCTTCCACACTTCCCCTAATTACATTTTCATACGAACCGTTTTTCCCTTTATTTTCCTCCTGCACAGCGACCGTTTTTCTCTGAGTGAAGCTCCGCAGTTCTTTTCACCCATTCCACATTTGCATCCCTTTTCAACCCTCGTACACTCCTTCTCCCACCACCATTCCACTGCTTTTCTAAACCCTTCACGTTCTCGTCAACTTCTACCTGTGCCACCCTCCCCTTTCTATTTCATCTCCTCCCCAAACCCTTCACCCTTCACCCTTCGCGCTCGTCCAGTCGAGTAGCTTTAATGCGCTGTCGCATTTCTGAATAACAAAAAAGAGAGAAAAATATAGATAATAGAAAAAGGGCCTTGTACTTGCTCCACATGAGCATTCTGTGGAATTTCTTCTCTTCATTTTATTTAATTAACAATTATTCACGAGAAGGCAAATTGTAGTCTCTGTTCATAACGCTGAAAATCTAACGCATTCAATGAAAATGACAAAATTTTCTCCCTTCAGACAACAATATTGCTTTCTTTCTCTTTTCAAAAGTTCAAACTAAATAAGAATGTCTTTCTTTACCTAATTCACATAAGGATTAATTACGCAAACTGTTTGCAGAAATGACATGAATTTTATAGAAACATTTTCTTGATAAAATATATTTTTAAAATAAAGATTTCGATCGTTTTTAGTACAATTGTTAGAGACAATTAATGGCTCAGGACAATAAACTAAAACTAAAGTAGTAAATTGTTCTCTTTTTTCTAACAAAGTGAAAATATGAATTTTTTAAAATTGTTTCTCGAAAGCTATAAAAATACGTAAAAAGGAATATAATGGTATTGCACTTTAGGGACAGAATAATTCAAGACCTCGTGCATAAAAGTGCATATACACATGTTTAAAATACTATTGTTATACTTTTTTTTTTTTTTTTTTTTTTTTTTTTGTGCATTATAATGTTTCAGAATAAAAAGGAAAAAGTAGATATGATAGAAAAAGACACTTGAGAAAAGCAACCTTGCAATTTCACTTTTACGACATTTCATTTTACTCCACCTTCGCTTTTTTCCTTGTGGTAGAGTGAAAATCGTGTCAATAACTTTTTCTTTTATGTCCTACATGAAGTTAATATTAGGATTTCCCGAAAAGCAGATAAATTTATAAACAAAGTATATTAATGAATTGTAATCGTATAAGATTATGACTCCGTCTATAGGATTGAAGATCGCATTTGTCACCGATCAAGAGGATATTTCTTTTGGATAAAAATTTTGTACGTTGTATTCGAGAAAATGGAAATAAAATTTTAGAAAAGAATACTTGAAAACAAAGTTGTTTTTGGTGACTCATTAGGTATAAGAAACAGACAACTCAAGTATATATCTAGATGTGTGCCAGCTGAGTAACCATTAGATATTCCTGTAGAGTGTAGACAATTGTTAAAATAAAATATAACTATAGCTATTTACACAAAAATAATATCTATAGCTATTTGCGACATTCATCTCCCCAAGAAAGAAAAATTTCATATCAGCAATACAGTCAAAAAGGAATTTTACCTTTTCCGCAAGATTCAATAAAAAAGAGGAAAAAAATACACTAGCAAATATAAAGAATCGTACATGCATAAATTCAATCGTTCGAATTGGAGGGCACAGTAACAGAAATGTAACGATGAATCTATTCAGCAAGGCAGAAGAACTTGCTTTTATTATGCACTGAGCATATGATCAGGGTGGATGAAAAAGTACTATTTTTAACACAAATACTATTTATCAAGATTCCTATATAATAACGGAATTGTCATTAACCCAATTTCGAGTTTAGCGAAATCTTCCATTATAACCGAATTTCTATTTGATTCAATCTCTGCAGAATTAACTTGACATTAAATCTTTAATTAACCAAATCAACGTCTTAGGAATCGTGGCTTTCGTCAAATCTGAATTAGACTTTTTTTGTTGTTTTTAAAACAGAGGAACAGTGAGAAAGGAGAATAATCAGATGGATCGACACTTGTAGGTTTCCAAGAAGTCGTGACTTTATTTGACGAGTGGAAATTATCGAGATCATTACTTAGAATTGTGAATTGATATTAACCCTCTGCTGATGCTAATAACTTATCGCCCACACTATCGCCAAAGAACGTAACTCCCATAGTCCCCACCAGGCGTCTAGAATGACGATTTTTGACGATAACGGTCGTTAGCATCAGCAGAGAGTTAATAGTTCGGTTTTTGTTAAATAAGAATAAGCTAAAATTAGACGGTTTATTAGGAGCCACTGTAGAAGAGTTTATTGGGTATAGTAAGCAATTGGAGGAAAGTACCAGGGATTATAGTAAATTTCTGATTTTGTGTCTTAAAAGTAGCTTCGAATGGGAGGCTGTGGAGATTTGCGAAGCTACTGGCGAACCAATGGAAAAATCTAATTAAACCCCACGATGTATTTAAAATTTGTTGATATCTCTTACTCGGGTGTTTTTCCTGGGTCGCTTATTATGAATCTGAAGTCAGATTTACAACATTCAAAATGGAGGACAAAACTTTTAAAAATCCAGTTGCATTCTTGACATGAAGTCTTCCCAGACTGTTATGTTTCCAGTATAATGTTATGCTCCCAATAGAAAAATTTACTATTTATTTGATGAATAGAGGTGTTTTTTTTTGTAAGAATTAAGGAGTTAAACTCTAGAGTGTATAAGGTAAAGACACGATCCAGTTAAACGCTGAAGAAATAAGGTAAAATTTATCAGCTGTCGATAACTTATTCTCGGCTGGTGGTAAACCAGAATGAATCATAGTGGCGCTTATATCGCTGAACCATGAGACTACTGGACAAAATGGATACTTATTCTAGTTCCTTAAACCAAATTTCCGTATTCCTGGTGCTTTTGAATAATAAAAAAACCAATAAGAACCCCGAAACAAATTTCGAATCTTGAGACAAAACTATTTTCCACATGAAAAAATATAAATTCAACTGAAATTGCAATCAAAAATAATCTCGGTGTTGTATGTAGAAAGAAAAAAAAGACATCGCATTGTTTGGACAGCTATAGAGAGAAGAAATTGTGTAAGGGTGAGTGTCAAAGGGGCACAAGTGCGTAGGTATTTGTTGAGGCCTTGGGAGTAAGCATAGTGTAAAAGTAGAGCGGGGGTTGCGAGTCGCTTGACGAGCGTTGGGTGTCGGTGATGCTATGAGTGGAATGGAGAGAGAGAGAGAGAGAGAGAGAGAGAGAGGTGAGGCTTTGGTGGGCTGGTATGATGACAAAACATTCGCTCTGAGCTTCCGACGAGGGGTGAGGTAGGGGGCAGGGGGGTGCGTCAGAGGCAGCAGAGTTGGGTGAGTTCGAGAGTAAGGGTGAGGGTGGGAAACGTGAGCGCCAGGCGGAAAGAGAGTTGGGGGCAGTGAGAGAGAGAGCGCGGTGGTTCGAAAGGCGAGGAGGCGTGAGGGGTTGAGGTTTATATCCATCATTTTGTATTTCTCGCAGACATAAAAATCTATACCATTCCCGAGCTATCCTCTGCCTCCTGGGGAGGTGTGGGTGGGGTTGTAGCGTCCTTCATCCCAGTGCACCTAGGAGCTCCCAATAACCCCTTCTACCGCACACAACACTCTGAAGCCAAAAGCACAGGGTGAAGCTACGTTTCCTCGCTCTTCAGCTACTGTATACGAAACGAAAAGAGCGCAAATAGCGCATTTATTGTATGATGATCTGCATTCTCTGCTCTCATTTCGTTTCTGGACTAAACTTTGGTTCAGCTTTCCGTCGTTATCAAGGTAAATTGTTAGCGAGCTTCTAGCTTCATCTGGGTAGTCTTTTCATGCTCCTTGCAGTCGAATCGATGTCTCATCGATTTTTGTCTTTTGATAGGTGATCAATTTACGAAAATTTATTTTATAATCTACGTTCGACGATATGATCGAGATTCTTAGCCTACTATTAAGTGCTTGGTACTGCGCGTGTATCAATGAATAGATTTTTTTGAATTAAACGTCGGCTGAAAGTTTGTCGTACCACTCGCAGTGTTTCGGTCCGAACTGCTAACAACAACTTATCTTTCCGTAAAATAATTTTTCGTAAATTGTTCACACCTACCCTAGGGTCGATTTCAGTAATCCAAGTTCCACGATCTTGAATAGTTGTTGACGATTGTCGATGTTTTTAGTTTACTATTAAGTGCATTAAGAAAAACACCAACGAATAAAGCTTTTTATGAATTTTAAACCTCGGTCGAACAGGTCGAACTTCGACAGGTTTGTTTCTGCTGTATACCATTTAATGAAAGGAGAAAATCTCTGTCTTCTAGAAAGGAAAAAATTTCATGAGAGAAAAAAAGGGAACCTTAATTATTCTCAGTAGTGAGAGGTCAACTCATCTATTGTATGCTCTTCGGTGTTAGTCTACATCGACAGAGATAGCATCTCGGAGGTGGGAGTTGAATTTTTCATCTGACCACGTCGAACCAATTAAAGCGGACCACGGTATCCTCCTCCTACACAGTATCCCTCTCCCTTTATTTCCGCCCTGCCTCTATCTTTTTTCTTGTCTCATCCACTTTGTTCAGTGTGCTGCTTCTTTTCTCTCACTTGCTCACGCATTCAACCCTTTCACTCTCTCGCTCACTGTATTTCTCCCTTTTCTCTCCATATATCTATATATACATTATGCTCTTTCGCTCGCTCTTGCAACTCGTTGGATTTTTTCGCGTCACGAAGCGGTGTAATTTATTTGGTCGAGCTACCACCGCCGAGTAGGAGAAGCAGAAAGGAGGGGGCTGTCTAGGGGTAGGGTTCGGTTGAAGCATCCTGGATGAACGTTGTTGGGTTGGAGGCAAAAGTGGAAGGGGTGGTTTCAGTTTATTTTGTGGGTCCTACCTACCCGCTCGTCACTGTCCAACACCGTTGGTTGGTCGCTCGGTCTCTCGACGTGTATTCTTCTTTTTTCTGCTTCTCCTCTCTTTGCCTCTTTTTTTTTTTTTTTTTTGTTCTCCCAATCCACCCTCACCAGTTACCCTATCCAGGACTTGTCCAGTGTGTCTATATAATATTAAAAACTCTGGATTTCCTGATGGATATGTCCTGCATTTTTCGATTACTATACGCCGGCTTTACCACCGAGCAAAACTGACGCCTAAAGCCCCTCGTTTCTCTCTCTCGCTCTCTCTCTTTTTTAACCTGACTCTTTTTCTTTTTTTTCTGTCTGTCGAGTTTGGGCGCGATATCACGCATAAATCGTTGAGAAAGTGGCCGCGCCGTGAATTACAATTGGAAATAGAAAATCAGACTTCTTCACAGATTTTCCACGATTTTCAGATCGGTCTTTAATTACTATCAAGACAGTGAATTATTTTCAGGAGCTGGAGGCATTTTAAAGCTTTTTATTTTCTCCTCTTTATACTCTCGGTAATTATAGTCGGTAGGAAATGATCAAGGGAGAGAAAGAGAGAGACAGACGATTTGATGGTGAGAAAACTGTTTCATGAACTTGGTTGAGAAAAGTTTAGTTTGTGAATTTCGGTCCCGGATTATATATCCACACCGAGAAAAAAGTAATCTTCATTCTCGCGGATTTCTCTTATTTTAAATGAAACTTATATATTACGTAACAAAATACAATTTTATGTGGTGAATTCCGGCTTCTTTAAATGCTTATTCCAGAACACCTAAATTTCCTATTTCTTTGGATTACTTTAGATAATAAAATTCAATAAAATCTTATAACAGAAAATTTCTGGATGCTACCAATCTCGGATCATAACTGTAATTTAAAGCTTTTTTTTCCCAATGTGTGAAGAGAAATAATAGACAAATAAAGGGAATGTCATTAAAATTTGAAATGGATTCGTAAGATTATCTAACCGTTCGTAACTAGGCGTTTGTTAATGTAAAGTATGTAAAAAGAAAAGTTTAATTAAAGGTTAAATGAATTCGATAAATGGCCATAAAACACGTGCTTCGATTATAGTATATATAAGAAGTGTTGGAAAATGTTCCACATGGAATGTTGAAATTGTTAAAATGTCCTTGTCCTTTGAATGTAAAACGCTCCTATAATTATAACTTGTTTGAAATAACACCATTAAGAAACGATTCAATGTCGGTATAACATTAGCATCCAAAGAGGGAACCTATTTGGTAGAAGGAGGTAACCTGACCTAACTTCACTTCCGCAATACTTTGAGCGTGTTGGCTTGGCATTTCCATCTTTCGTCGTACCGGTAACGGGGTGCACCGCTGCTCCTTTGATTAATGTTTTCCTGAGGGGTTTGAGAACTACGACTAGCACAACCCCCTGAATAGAGAAGGGGTGGAGAGAAAAGGGGACGAGGAGTATAGTTCCAAGAGTAGAGCGTGGACACGCGAGAACTCATTTCCGGTAAACGTTCTCTCTCTCTCTCTCTCTCTTTCTCTTTCCATTCACACCTCCTGTTTTACTTTATTTCCACTTCCCTCCCCCTCATCACTCACTTACTCCCACTCATACTATTATTTCTTTTCTTCTCGTTTCGTCGCTATTTCAATTGTTCTACCACTGATCACTAAATTTATCAGAATTAGCTTTTCAATATGAATTCTTTAAATTCTCAAGTGAAGGGAAAAAGCTATATCTCATAATCGGAAAACTTCAAGCGGTAACAAAAGGAAATTGTAAATTTAAAATTTAGGGAAGATTCGTAAAAAAGACATTTTAAGACTTTTAATTATATCTTCTAAACTTGTTAGCACAATGCACTAATTATTTAGTATTCAAATTTAATTAATTATAAAACCCTTGTTGCAACTATTGGATAAATTAAATTGTCTTTTTCGATTGATTTTAGAAGATTCAGTAAAAATTTGTAATGTAAGTAAAGTAAAGCACTACATGTTGAGTAAAACTAAAATTTCCAAGCATGAACTTTAAATAAAATAAAAAACTTTATTCCACGTTCTTTTATTGGATGTTGACGGTGTGATAGAGGTTTTTAGTTTGCTATTAAGTGCATTGCACTGCGTATTTACTATAGGAAAAACACCAATGAATAGACTTTTTACGAATTAAACTCGAACTAATGTTAAATTAAAATTTATTCTCAACAAAATGACAATCCTCAACTGGATCACATTCTACTTCCTAATATGTGCGGTTCTATATTTTAAAAAGTTTCCTTTAAAAAATCCAAATAAATGACATTCTGTCTCATCTCCTTGGTTTATTTATACCCTCAAATAATAACAAAGTTAATTTAGTACGCAATTAAGTGGAAAATCAATTTAACAAACATTGATTTTACGACAGTTTCGTACAAAAAGTTAATTGTTATTAAATAACAAAATTTGCTGACTTTGGCGCCTAATCATCAAATTTCGAGGGAAAAGCTAAATTCCCAGGTGGAAAATAAATAAAAAAAAAAAGTGAAAAGAAATTTTTTTTTCAAAGGGTTTCTCTTTTTTGCCAGTTACATGGTTCGAGGTGACAAACTGTGCGGTTCACATCAACTAAAATGTATAATTAAAACCATGAAAACAGGCGGCAGCGCCCCAGGAGCCCTCGAATTAAATTAGATTATTTGTCCCGTCGCTCCTTTTCGTTTCCCTAGTATGCGCTACCACTTTTTTCATTCAGGTTTTCCCTGCCTCTCGTTTAACTCTTTGCTTGCGATTTTAAATGTTTGTTTTGTTGGGTCTCTGACCACAACAGTGTATTTAGAATTTCTCCATTTTTTTAATTCAAAAATTCTAATTATCTAAAAATTTACTAAGCCATAAAATTACTATTAATTTTTGTAACGAGCATTCAATTTTTAATTCAATTCGATACATTCATTTGCTTTAAAAAATTTCTCTAGACTCCTAATTGAACCTGCATTTACGGACAATTGGCGAATTTAATCATTCAAAATCACTCTTTTTATATGGAAGCAATAGAATTTATTAAAAGTATGTATACCTTAGTAGGGTTCATGGAATCGTTTGGGACATTCTACTCGGGGGTTTTTTGTATTACTGATTATGAATTCTAGGTCAATTAAAAAAATTCAAAATGTCAGATGATTTAGGGAAAGGATGAAATTTTACCCTTCTTGGAAAACGGAGAGTTAAGTTAGTACTCGTATTTGCCTGGACCTTATTAACTAATCCGCAAATTGATGTAATTTATACAGATCTACTAAAATCGCGATAATGGTAATTTTAAGGATTAATAGCTTTCAAGTAAGTGTTAGGCAGCTATTCGATTTGTATATATTATAATTATAATGTTGGTAAGAAATTAGGTTTACTCACGTGGGTGAGTTTCTCTTCTTTCCGCCTTTTAGGATCGCTTTCAAGGTCTGGGGTGCGGGTGCGAAATTTTTCCGGCGGTGATGAGGATCGCCTGAGTTCAGTAATGGTAATTGATTTACGGTCCTCGGGCGTCGCAGCAGCGCTTCGATGTTGCAAATCCGACGATTTAAGAAGTGCTTGCGCCTGTGCTTGAGCAGCTATTGCCGCCGGATGAGCGGGGGGTCCAAGATGTGGTGGCACCCCGGCTATTGCGGCAGCCGCCCCCGCAAATCCCAAAAATCCAACAGGCGACATTCCTCCCATTTGTTGAGCTTGGATTTGTTGCTAAAGTAAATTGTGTACACTTTTTATTATTCATCAATCCTACCTGAAGCATTTTTTGTAGCATCATCATTTTGACATTTTAGTTTAACTATATAGATATTACTGCTTCTGATGTAACATACCAATAATTGTTGCAGACCTTGTTGTTGCATTTGCAAACCCTGCTGCTGCAGTTGCTGCTGAAAGGAAACAAAATTTCATTTTTAATTTTCTCTCTCGCAAGCGCTCTGTTGTTGTTACAGTTTTCCAATTCAAGCAATATTTTTTACACTTACACTTGATAATAATATATTAATGAAATTAAATAAGAAAGAAAAGTCAAAAATTAAACCACGTGGTCGTAAAGAAAATGAAAATATATTTTCAGTTTAGAAAATAATTTACCCCAATTATCGCATTGATTTCCGTGGGAGTGACTTCCTTGGCCCTTTCAACAGCTCTTGCCACTTGTTGTTGATGCTGCAACCCATGCTATTATTATCGCGTTGTTGTCTCTTTCGATCAGGATAAATTAAAATCATAAACGTGATAAATCTATTTACTCACCTCTTGTGCTAAAAATGGAAGTAATTGTGCAATAATAGCATTCAAACGTTTTGCGATCTCCGTCTGAAAGAAGAACAAATTTTTCCTATATTAGAAAAACTTGTGTTGGTCAGTCGAGGTAAGGCTGTTCTGTATTTTTTTATTCTAGACAAATAACATAAGTTTTTCTCTGTTCAGATAACGTATTTTCCTCTTCCTCTTTCCAACGAAAATAACATACAATTGTCTTCCTTCAGGTAACGCTAATCTAACAAAAATATCATTTCTTTTAAATAATTTGCATATTTACCATCTTCATACGAACAATTAACAGGAGGTTCAAGTGGTTAACTATTATAGAGGTGAATATCTTAACCGCGAAACAAAGCTCCCGAGATTTTATTATCAGTAACTTATATTTAGTAGGTAATTATAAAATTATGATTCTAATGAACAGTACAAAAATAAAATAAGACAAAAGTGATTTTATTGCACTGTTTATATAACAGTTCGATACTGATCGTGACAAACCGGAGTTTAGGAAGCTCAACCTAAAAGTAAACACACGTAAAAACCGCTATTCAATACCCCTTGAATTTTACTCCAGGAGAACTTCACTCGCTCTTAGATTATTTTGTAGAAAATTACGTCATTGGATTATAATAACGCATCCAAGAGGCATTTTGCCTCGCTAACCTCAAAGTACATCAAGAAAAAATAAGAGAGTTACTCACATATTCTTTTTAAAAACAATTATCCATTGGATTTTGGAAAATAAAAATATTAACTAAATTAAAATATCAATATAATACAAAAACTAGAATTACCAACAACTGATAAGAAACAAAACAATCGCAAATCACTTATTTATAATCGTATTTTAAAAATTGACATTCCGTTTAACTATAAAGTTATTATAACCAATTATTAAAGATTTTGATAATATTATATTTTGATAAAATATTAAATTACATAATTTGCTGCGATTCCAATGACAGGGTTGCCACAAAAATTTAATTTTCTTTTTCCCTGACTTTTTCCTGACTGATTTTGACTTTCTCCCTGACCCTGAAGAAGATTCTGATTCACTCCAAAGATTATTAGATACTCAAAAAAATATTCTAATTATACATTTATTTACAAATTTCTTCAAAAGTAAAATTATTCGAAAACATTAATAACTTCTTTTTTTAAATAAATATTTAATCATTATTATACCATAAGAATTAAAATTTTCAAAACATTCAAATTCAAACCTTAAACAATTTTCAAAAAATTGTTATAAAACATGAAGAAAGCGACTCGATTTCTTCATGTTTTATAATAAATTTAAGATGAGAAAATAATTGAATTCTTGCGACAAATTTTAATAAAATTTTTTTTAAAGAATAAATTCCTATGAAAAAATTTATTTCTGAAAACAATTATTGAATTCTGGAGAAAAATAATTATTCTTTATGAAAATAATTAATTTCTTGCGAAGAATTTTTATTCTTTTTTCTTTTCTTTTTTTTCTTTACTTTTTGAAAATAATTAAATTTCATTAAAAAATTGAAAATAATTGAAATCTGACGAACAATTTAAAAAAAAAAACTTTTTAAATAATTAAATTCATTTGAAAATGTTTATTTTTGAAAAGAATTGAATTCTTGGGAAGAATTTTATTAAAATTTTCTAAATAATTGGATTGCTTCGAAGAATTTTATTTTTTACGAAAATAATTGAATTGTTTCGAAGATTTTTACAAAGATTTTTTGAAAGTAATTGTATTCCTAGGTAAATGTTATATATTTCACCATAATAATTGTATTCTATGATTTAATTTTATTACAATTTTTCAAATTTTTATAAAGCATTTTATCAAAATTTTTTTTTAAATAATTGAATTCTCGCGAAAAATTGTATTATTTATGAAAATAATTGATTTCTTTAACTTCAATTCCTTTAAATAATTGAATTCTTAAGAAGAATTGTATATTAAAAATAATTGAATTGTATAGGAAAATTTTATTTAAATTGCAATTTTACTAACTAAATCTTGTAAAGAATTTCGTTACCATTTTTTTAAATAATAGAATTTTCAAGAGTATTTTATTTAAATTTTTCGAAATAATTAAATTTTTCAGGACTATGTTTTTCAATTCTCTGAATATATTTGAATTCATTCGAGAAACTTGATTAGAAAATTAAAAATAATTGAATGGAACCAATGTTCGTTTTATAAAAAAATTGCTAAGTAATTGAATTCCTGTGAAACTTTTATTAACATTTTGTTTAAAAATGATTGAATTCTTTTGAAAAATTATATTAAAATAGTAGATATTAAGAATAATTGAAATAAGGAAAATTTTTGAAAATAATTGAAATTTTGCCAAGAATTTTATTAAATTTTTCACGAAAATAATTGAATTTTGAAGAAGAATTTTATTATATTTATAAAGAAAATTGAAATTTTGACAAGTATTTTTTTTAAATTTTTGAACATATAATTGAATTTATACGAAGAAGTTTATCACTTTTGAAAATAATTAAATTTCTGGAATCGCAGTTGTTCTTAAAATTTCAAATTGAAACCTTTTGAAGTTCACCTATATACTTATGAAGATTGTAAATGCAACTCTTTTGAAATTTAATTAATTTTGAAATTTTTAAGTAATGTTATTCTTTAAATAATTTATAAATAATAATTGTATAATAGTTCTTCAAGAATTAAGTTATTTAATATTTAATTAAGTTACTGAAAAAGAAATTATTGTCATAGAAGTATAGAAGAAATTGAAGGCTTTGTATTTCTTGGCAATTTCATAGTTTATGAGGCAAACAAAAAAGACTCAAAAATTCGGAAATTTCTTATATATTCTACAAATTTAATTTTTTCCAGAGTACTTTTAACAAAATTCCCTGACTTTTCCCTGACCTGTGGCAACCCTGAATGGTTAATAAAAATAAGAGTTCGATCAAAAATTTAAGCAAAGATAAAACAAAAAATCGAACTAAACTAGTATTGTTTTCAAGTTTAATTGCAATTGTTGTCCGACATAACTTACATCGGAGAGTCGAAACGCAGTTTAGAAAAAGGAATTAAAGAACTTTTCTTTAAATACAGAAAATATAGAATTGTAAATGAAGACATTTCTACGTTAGGTACTATCGATGGAGAAAGATTTCCGTAAAATATTTTTTTAAAATAATAAGAACGATTTCGGTAATCTAAATCTTCAATAAGATGTTGACGGTGTGTTCGAAATTTCTAGTTTGTTATCAAGTGCATTGTGTACTGCGTATTTATTAGGAAAAACACCGTGAATAGATTTTTTCTACTTTTTCAAAAAGATTCGTAAAAGTTCCCTCTATAGTACTTTATTAAACTGCGTAGTTATTCTTAAGTGGATAATTAAAAAGTTTTTAAACAATTTTTTGAGAATTGCGCTAAATTGCAATAGGATGATGTCCTTCAGGTTGTATATGTAAAGGTTTTTTTCGACACCAAACCCGGAACTCGAAAGAGAGAGAAGCCTCGATTAAAAAATTCGTGGACTGACCAATTGCTGCACGTAACCCACCTTTCCGCCACACCTCTCTTTCTCTCTCTCTCGCTCATTCTTTGCGTTCCTCTTGCTGTCATGCATATATACATTGACTATATCTATCTGTCCGGGCTTGGTGGCCGGACGGTTAAGGGTAGGTGGGAGTCTAGGGTAAGGGGAAGGGGAAGGGGGGGGGGGGGGGTACGCTTTTCCTGGTCCCCTCTTTCCACCATTTCCAACTCTCACTCTGTCTTTATTTCTCTCGACAGTTTTCACTCTTTTTTACCTCTCTTTCGCGAGCACACTCGTATATACGTAGAGAGCGTGTTCTCGCGTTCTTTTATTTGGCCCTCCAGGGATGGCAGTGGAGGGTTGAGTGAGTGAGTGAGTCGAGCAGAGAGAAAGAGTGAGAGGTGGAGAAGGGAGGGCTGGGAGCGATGACATCGATTTTTTACCCGTTGCTAATCTCAATGTTACCCCCTTTATCCGCCCTTTCACCCATCCAACCAACCACCCACCCTACACCCTCCTCACTCCCACAACGTTCACAACTCCCTTCCAACCTTCTTCTCCCACCAAAGCATTCACCATCCGTTCTGCGGGTAATGTGCATGTGCATCGGGCACATTCGTGAAGGAATAACCATTTTTCCGGACAATACTTGCGCGAGCACATGACTTTTTTACCACCTCGTTTTCATCTTTTTCTCTAGTTTTTCTCCACCCCTGACTCACACACACACACATATATTTATTGCGTAGCAAAATATGTAACACTACAAATATGAATATATGTATTTGGTCCTATGTTGTATACATATTTTTTTTTGCAAAGAGAAATTGAAATGACAGTCGTTACTTTTCCAGGCCACCATTTCGAGCTTAGCATGTTTACGTTTGGCCTTTGTGCTTTGGTAGAAAACAGAGAATGTACCTTTTTAATAGTCACCGTAACGTAATGGTTTTGTATCACAATATTTAGTAAATTATTTTATTTATTTCATAAAATTAAAGTGGTACAAATATTTCTGAACCAGAAACAACGACAAGTAAAAAGAATTTAGAAAAAACAGGAGAATAGCGTACAAAAGATGAAAATCCTAAATGTCGGGAAAATAAAGAGAAAAAGGACGCTGCTGCAGAAGAAGAAGAAGAAGAAGAGCCGAAATGAAGCGAGACGAGGGTGGCAAAAATTCCCAAGAGCAGAAGACGGAGAAATTGTTGACGGTAAAGGGGTCTTGCAATAGAGTAAAAAGGTACAAAAGGGCAAAGTCTAACTTCGCAAGGGAAGATTGTTTTCATTCGGGAATTAAATTGAAAAGGATTACAGAAATGCGCCACGAAAATTTATATTTGTCTCGACAACCACTCTCTTTCAACATTTTCACATTTCAACTCCCACCACGCCCCTTCTCTTTCTATATATATAAAGCAAGTGCCTACTCCACAAATGTCATTAAACAATTATCTCGCGCATTAATTACACAATCTTCAACTGCCTCTTCGTATTTCTTTTTTTTTTCGAAAAAAGAGAATCCTGCCCTTATTTTTTAATTGTGTGTCAAGCACCAGAAAGCCCGAGCAATGCTTTTTTGTAAGATTGGGCCTGGGACTCTAACCATAATTCGTTTTATCTAGCTGACAGTTGATTCCGGTCCATGTGCGCGGCTAGTATTTTTGATTGGTGTTGGTGTTAAACGTCTGCTGGTGCGCGAAACCACCTTTGGTTTTTGGTCTTGGTTACAAAAAGTATATGTGTCAGTTCAGGTATAATGAATATAGTAATAATTTTTGTGAATTGCATTCGGATTGTTGTCTTAAGGGACGATTTCGATAATGTATAAATTCTACGATCTTCTATTGGATGTTGACGGTGTGTTTGCTATTAAATACATTGCACTGTGTATGTATTAGGAAAACCACCAATGAATAGACTTTTTTTTTACTTAAATTCGAACTAATGTTCAATTAAAAATAGTCGCTCGCCATCGTACTCTGAATAGTACATAGCTTTATCTGTTGTAAATTGTAATAGTTAACTGTTCAATAAAACTTGGGGTGGACTTAAAAACAACACCTTTTTCTCCCTCTAGAAACTGGGTATATTTTTTAATTTAAGTACTAATAATTATCAAGTCTCTTTTAGTAAAAGTGACAACCGGAAAAATAAGAAAAAAGTTCATCGATACCGCGACTATTTAGTGTAATTTTAGGGTAATCTCTCGTCATCGCACTCTCACCCTATTGAGCAACGCCCCTTGGGATATACAAGAGTGAGAAATGATCGTCCGCTAATGCTAATGAATATCGCAGCTAAGAGAGAGAGAGAAGGTGTTCGTTCGGGGTTTAGTTCCAGTTTTAGCCTTGCGCTTATATGGCAATAGGGTCGTAATGGAATGGAGGGTCGTAGGCTGCTTTTAAGAAGATTGCTGACGAGGGACCGTCGTTAATTAGCCAAAATTACACGATTTCCTGACCAATGCTATAACCGACACTTTGAACCCGAACCTCCTGTCACCTGATCATTAAACAGTGTAGTATTTACTTTTTAACACAACCAATTATCCCTTATCAAATATCTTCCGAATTCTATATATACTTTAAATAAAATCAAATACGCTATTCAAGGTGCAATAGCGTTCATATTTTTATTAACTATAGTGATGTTAACTGGAGTCAATTGACTTAACTTTCATAATATTAAATTCTAAAATCTACTTTTATGATCTTTGTGCAGTATCATATAGTCGCAATTATTCGGACCTTCGAAACCTGAATTTGGTTTTTGATACTGTTCGTAAATCAGAAAATGAAGTAAACAAGAAGGAAGCAAAATTACTCACCTGTTTAGTTATTTCTATGTTGAAGCCACAGGACATCTCGTAATACTGAAAAAAGAATGATAATCATTAATAAAAAGTTATAAAGCTAATGGATAATAATTAAAAAATGTTTTACTCCTATTCTATTGAACACTAAATACTTTTTCGATACAATTCTATTTAGAAATTTATTGTTTCCTTTTGATTTTACTCCGAAGTCCTAATTTATCAAACCTGCATTGTCATTTTGGTGATCTAATGCCAGACCCAACTGCTTTTAATTTATTTTTATCCCTACATCTACTGCCACCTTTGGGAGTTGGAGTTTACGGACCTTAATGTCGTACTAGATTTCGCAACTACCGTTTATGAATATACACAATAACATTAATGCGGATTTACGAAAACAAAATATTAGAAAATATGTATTTACCGATTCTGAGTGTGCGGCTAAAACTGAAAAGTTTGGAATAGTTAAAAAAAATTCATCAAATAAACTCATCGAAGTTAAATAAAAATTTTTGTAATCCTCTGTATATGTATAAATTGAAAGACTGCGCAGGTAGTAATACTGAAATTTGTTTATTTCCATTGACAAACTATAACTTGAATTTCCTCTGGCATGAGACTCTCCAGCTATACCTTTTCATCCGCATCATCGAACAAGCACTATATTTGAAATTTCGAAAAAGCCGAAGCATCATATAGAGAAACAATATTGAATAGAAAACGTATCAAGCTATGCAGACCTGGTTTGAAGATTCACTTTGGTCTATACTATCATCTCTGTATATCAGAATTTGTAAATATACCGATATAGATATGTCGAGAACTTTTTACATAGCTCGGCGAGTGGAATTCAATACAAGAGTGGAAAAAAGGGAGTTCGTGCTGATAATTTCAACCTTATGGTAATTCAATAAAGATTTTCTCTGCAGTCTTTAATAAGGTGATGGAAGTCAATATTGTTCTGCTTCTGTATCAATTTGCAAATACATTTTCCTATTTGCCTCGATATTCGATCAACTAGACAGTTGATAATATTCGGAGTTATTTTTTTTGTTTGGCCTATGCTAACTTCTCTAATACAAAGTGAGAAATTTTTATTGCGCCTACACAACGATTTGAAATTAGATGTATAGGATACTTCCGTTTGCTTGGGGTGTCTATTTGGTTTTTCCGTCGGTGGTAAAAGAAAATTGTAGAAAACCTTTCCTGGGCAATAATCGACATCATTATATCTCGACGACAAACCTCCTATGCTAATAAAATTATGATAGAAATGTTGTGCTGTTTAAATAGGTGTGCAAACCGGAAGGACAGCTGTTTAAGCAGTTACCTGTATATGTCGAAAGTAGCGAGACTTGCCGAAATGTTTATTTATTTTTTCCTTTTATACCAATTCCACATAATCTTGAATTGCGGAATCCGAGGTATCTGTAAGTAGATTTCCCAAAAATGCCTATGCACAAAAATGCTAAAATTATAAAACAAAAACTTTTTGAATTTCACGCATTGAACCACTCAATTAATATAAATCATACAAATAGAAAAAATACAGTTAAAAAAATTATCACAATTTAAAATTAATAACAAGAAAACTCAATCCAAAGGGATTATTGCAAAGACTTGAATTCAATTCATTCAGTGTTGTTAAACAGCATAATTTTCTCTAAAAGTTCTACAATATGTGGTGAACAATTAATGAAACCTTACAGTTTGAAATAAAAATAGTAGACAAACGAAAGAAAAAATGACACGAACAATAAGCAGATTCTAATTAAATTCATGTTAATTCTTGAAACTAGAGTCTGATCCTAAAATTAGAATATCGGAGATGTACGTATGAAAGATATTATAGATAGATACTGTTTCTACAAGTATATTAGTTGCCGGTGGCTAACAAACCCTCAACATCTATTTCTCTATCCTCCTCTTAGTTGAATTCTCTCTCTCTCTCTCTATTGCTACCCACTTTACGTCTGTCCCCGGGTTTGAATTCCCTCTCACTCTCTCATTCTCTCTTTCTCTCTCAGTCTCACTCAACGCTCTCTTCGTTTACTTTGGAGATATCGATTACCGGCTCAACTCCCAACCCCATGACCCACCCCAGCTCAAATGCCCCCTGCACTATTCTCCACCCACTCACCCAGCTTGCTGCCTGGTTGCTTGCTTGGTGTCACATCAGTGTAGTAGTTTACAGGGATGTACACAAGCCGCTGGCATAAGGGTGCTTTCTTGGCTAAGGTGATGTTATATCGGGATCTTCGTTCGTTGCAGTTGAGGTCTCACTCTGCCTCCAAGGAGGGACAAACCACTCGCTAAAGTTACGCCTTTAACCTTAAATAGAAAGTGGTCGGGTGGAGGGGGAGCAAGAGGCGAAATGTCGATTTCCAAATAATCACATCGACAGAATTCGACTTCTATGTCCTCCTAAAGTAGAATCCCTTTTCAAAAATTGCAAAAAATACCGGGAAACTAAAAAGAACATTTGTACCGCCGCCAACAATTATATTATTAATTTTAACTTATTGTCTATACTTTACTAACTTTTGTCAATAAGCATCTTTTATGACTTTCAAATATGCCAAGTTTCATTCAATTTCGAGTGAAATTCACTAAAAAATGTTCCCTTGTTAGAGAATCGTATTTGTATAAAGACTAGAATCGTAATTTAAAACTTGAATTAAGGATTTAGTACTTTTAGTGTTAAAAAATGAGAACCAATTCTTTGATCGGGAATGAAATTTAGAAGCACGGCTCTTGTATAGCTCGGCTGTGGTCTTAATTTGTACTCTTTCAAATATGGTTCGCAAAGGGTACTTGGTATATTTTCTGCGTGTATATGGTTTCAATCATAGAGCATGGATAAATAACATCCTGTCAGACAAGTTCGGCTTACGTAAGTGCTGCACATACACACACAGACATATTTAGAATACGAGGGTGTGAATTTACATTTGTATTTGCTCACGAGATATCGAAGGATATATATATATAGAGGAAAAGAGGATGAATCCTACGAATGCAAGAGAAGTCGTTACACTCCGATCGAATCGATTGAAATGAACTGCACCAACCAATCCAATACTTCATTGGGAGCATTCAATTTCCGGGATTAGCACTTTTCAAGCGACACCGTGAAATCGAAGCTCGAACCTCGGTAAGTCAAGTCTGAATAATAGTTTGTAAAGTATTACCCCCCCTGCCCCTCGTTTTTAATATGGTATATTCGAATTTCTTTTTTTTTCCGATAAATATCTCTATTGATGGCATACAAAACCGAAACATACAGCGAGATTGACGTTCCTCTTTTAATAATAACCGCGAGTGTTGTCAATATTTTTTTGTGCGTGAGGATTTTTGGAAAATCTGCGCTCACACATACCTTCGATTCCGCACTTCAAGATTATGTGAGCTTGATAAAAAAAAACGAATTCTTTAGAACTAAAGGGTTAAAAATTAATAAACCTAGACAGATTTTCCCAATTGAGTAAAATTTTGCCAAAAAATAAATAATGTGTTCGTAACAAGAAAAACTGTTACCCTATAATATTGTGTAGATAAAAGAAAAACTTGTATTCGACTCTTATCAAATAATTGTCCTATAAAGTTAATTTTAAACTGTCGTTTATGTGAAATATTGTGCCGTGATACAATCCATAGAGTTCTTAATTTCAATTATACTTTTCTCTCCCACGCAAGTTGTTTATCGAGGTCAACAATTTTTCTGGCGCGAGAGTTCAATGAATACTTGACTCTAACATTCCCCATTTTGTATGTATACATATATATGTTAGTTTGAACATTTACTATAATTTCGGAAGAATCAATTTGCTCTGAATTAATTACAAAGCTGCTTTTGTATTGAATACTTCTAATTAAACCTGTTGAATATTTATTACCGAAAAACGGATCAGATTTGTAATTGGGGAGACAAAGAGAAAAAAAAACTTTCGCTTCGATTTACGAGTTTTAAAAATACCTTCTACAATAATTAGTGTAAAAAAGTATTATCTACTTTTAATAATTAAACCTTTCTAAATTTATCTACTATCAGAAATAAATGTGTAATTGAAAATAATACAATAATAGAATATAATTGAAATTTTTTCAGGAAACAAAACTGAACAATTTTATTAGTTTTCTTTCTTGGAAAAAATTATTTACCTCTAAAATCTGAATAAGTCAACTAATACTAAAAAAAAATAGTCTACCAAATGGTTCAGTTATATAATTGTACTAGAAATTATTTAGTCATATTTCAAAGTTGAGAAAAACGTTCATGAAAAGTACTATAAGAGGAACTTCTGTTCATCAGTTCACTAATTCAGATTTAAAGTTACTTTTTAAGGGAAAAATAAAAAAAGTATACGTGCATGCATTAATATTAAGTTATGCTTATACATACTAGTGCCAATAGTCAACAGTTTACATTCAGTGAAAATTGTGATCAAAATTTGAGTTTACAGTCATTAAAAACTATTTCCATCACCTTCAATATTTCTCGCTAAAATAAACAGTATGATGTACATTGAAACTTGAACAAAAAAAGCTGAAATGCAATTAATATTATGCCACATGCAGACCTTGGATAGATTTTCATTTTCAAAAGAGTCGCGAAAAGTCAATAAATTCGAATATGTATACTTCTAAATAATTTTCTTTAATACAGGGCTCGAACTATAGTTCCGTAAATCGCGCAAAAGTCTGTTTTTTTAAAAAACGTCTATTAAGTCCATAATTTGATTCAAGAAGAATGAAAAATTCGTAAATTGTACAATTTTACTATTTTAGAGAAATTACAAATCATTGCAAAAGTTCAATTATTTTTAAAAGTATGTAATAAAATTCTTATGTCCAAGGCCTGAATTTGGATAATTTTTTCTTTAAAACTACAATAGAACATTTTCAATAAGTTTGAAAAAGATTTTTTTTTTTTTGAAATATACCATATTTACCAGTAATCTGTTGAAACAAATGGTACTAAAAAATGTATAATACTCACGACGTAATCTCTAACCATTGTATAATGCCGTTGCAAGTCATTCTTCTCGTTTGCGAGCTTCTCGAAATCCATTTTCAACCTAGAACGTAAAAAAGAAAAGATAAGTGACACGCGTATTATAAGGTTAGTCAATATATATATATATATATATACGTGTACTCGTGTGTGAATTCGTGTGGTGGTGTTGTTTGCCCTCTCTCGTTCCTTCGCGTTCTGCTCTGGGGATTTTCAACGTTTCGAATTATTCGAAAGCAAGAGAAGTAACCTCCCGGGAGCGTGAACGCTGGTGAATATACCAGAGAAACTTGGGGGTGGAAAAGGAGATGGGGATGGGGGTGGAAAGTACTTTTTTTCTAGAAAAAAAGAAGATGGAGAAAAAACACGACGAGAAAGAGAGACAGGAATAGTATATGACAAATAAAAACAAATTTATAAAAAGAGTAAGAAATTTACAAAAGAGAGACAGACGGAGAAGGAGAAGGAGAGATGTGTATATATATACCTTTATAAAATGGAAAAAGTTGAACTGCATCAGTTTGTAGGGAAGGGTGTCAGAGGGTGTCAGAGGGTGTCAGAGGGTGTTGTGAACGGTGATGGAGGTAAAGGTGCTTTCGAGGCTAAAGGAGGATGAGAAACGTTGGCGTCAATAAGCAAAGCGAAACCGGTGGTGAGGGGGCGAGGGGCGGCGAGCGCAAAGTGCGAAGAAAGAGAGACGGACCGGAGAAAGAAAAGATACAAGGTATATATCAAAATATATCTATATACATGTGGAGAAAAAAAACTCACGAATGGTACTGTTGCTGCATGTAATTGAATTCCTCTTTGATTCTCTCACAAGTGGCATCCACCGTGAACTTCAAACCTCCCGCAGCCCCACCGCTTCCTCCGCCACCCTGAAACAAGACCAAAGAAAAATTCGATTAGTACACACATATATAAAACAATATTCACAACAAGAATATAGCTGCAAAACACAATTTCACAATTTTAAATATAAGTATCCACCTTGACCAAAATTTATAAACTGACTTCTATTTGTCATTCCGTCTCGCCCGAGTAATTTTGTCAGAGATAAATAAATATTAACTTTTCCTTTAATTATTATCAGTGCAATAAAACAAATGTTTAGATGCGTCTATTGAAAGAAAACGACGATTCTTTTGGTGTTCCAAACAATCGGATAAACTTTAGTTTATCTTTAGAATCTGAGGCAATCAAGTTGCTGAAACAACCAACAGGATTCAGATTTTTTTTAGCAATTCGCCAAGGCAAATTTATTAAAATCAATCGAAAATAATTTTGATGATACTGATATTTTATATAAAAATATCCCCGTAATGTATTCTGAATTACAAATTAAATATTTAAAATGATTTACTAATTTAAGACTCAAAACCAAACTGAAAACACTGAATTACTGATATCCCGCACAAATGACGGCAGGTAATTTTTCAATTTAATAGAAACTAACTTTTATGATCCGCAGACATGTTGAAAAACCACACCCGGCATGTATTCTGAACAAATTAATTTTTTCATTTAATTTATTACTAATCAAAGACTCAATTAATTACCAATTTGAAAACATTTAATTACGAACATCTTACTATCGAAACAGGTAACCCAGCTGAAAAAGTTCTATAGAATTTCACTAGAATCATTCTATATATGAATTCTAGTGAATGTTCTACAGAATTTCACTAGAATGATTCTATAGAATTTCTACATGAATTTTACTACACAGTAAAAAGAAAATCTTATTTTAAGGCACGAAAGCTGCCTTAAATTAAGATGCAACATTTTTAAGACAGTCAATGTTGAATTTACGCACGTTTTTCGTATCCTTTAACATTATAGCAGACAGTGTTGAATTTAAGGCATCTCTTAAATTAAGATTTACTTTTTACTGTGTAAATTTTAGTGATTTTTAATTAGAAAAAATTTAAATTCGTGAAATAATATTTTTCAACATTATATTATTGTGTAATTAAATTTTACATTTAATTTATATGAAAAATTTTAGGGAAAAGATTTTAGGAAAGAATTCGAGTCAAATAAGTGAACATTTTACTTAAAAGTATAAATTAAATTTTTTCATAACTGTAAAACATGAAGAAATCGATTAATAAAATCATTATTTTATATTATGAGAATATTGTACTTCTTCAAAATTATTTTTATCATTTCAATTCAATTATTATTTTAAAGAATTTTTCACTAAGATTTTTCTTTAAATCAATTAATTTTCCAAAAAATACTTCGTCAATTTTTAAAATTCATTTATTTACAATATTTAATTTTACAAATTTCAATTATTCGTAAATTCTTCAATTAAATATATATTAGAAAATAAAAACTTCAAATATCTAATATAAAAAAAAATCAATTACACTTTTTCAAAAAAAAATTAATTTCAAAATTCAATTATTTCTAAAAATTCACGCTATATATTGCTTTCAATATTCAATTATTATTATCTGAAATTTTAACTGAGATTGAATTTTAAATTAATTTTTATTAGAAATCTCTATTAGAATTTAATTATTTAAATATAGAAAAATAATTCATTGAATATTTGAATCTTTCTTAAAATTCAAATTCTCATAAAGAATTTTATCAACATCTTTTTAAATAATTGAATTCCTAAGAAGAATTTTACTGTTTTTGAACATAATTAAATTTTGTTAGTATTAATTAATGTTTTTCTAGAAATCCATTATTTTTAATAATTTTTAAAATAGTTTTTTGAAAATTTTCAAATTCATTTGTTTTTAACTAAAATTCATGTTTAAATCAATTTTTATTAAAAGATTCTACTAGAATTTAATTATTTAAATAGAAAAGAATAATGTATTGAATATTTGAATGTTTTCTTAAAATTCAATTCTCATAAAGAAATTTGTCAAAACAAATTTTTAAATAAATGAATTCGTTTGACGAATTTTAATGAAATTTTGAATAATAATTACATTTATCGAGGAATTCAATTAAAATTTTATTAAAAATAATTGAATTTCAGCGATGAGTTTTACTATTTATGGAAATAATTGAATTCCTAAAAAGAATTTTATTATTTAGAAAAATAATTCAATTTATGTAAAAATTTTATTATGTGTAGAAAAATATTTGAATTATATTGCGAAGAAATTTGTAATAAATTTGTAAATAATTGAATTTTTGTAAAATTTATTATTTTATAAAAATAATTGAATGTAAGGGTAGAGTTTGATTAAAAAAAATTTAAATATTTAAATTTTTTGGAAAATTTTATTTAAATAATACCTATAGATATATTGAAAATCATTCAATTGAGGAAAATTTTTGAATATAATAGAAATTTTGCCAAGACTTTTATTAAAATTTTTGAAAATAATTTTGAATTTCGGAGAAGAATTTTATTATTTATAAAAATAATTGAAATTTTCAAGAGAATATTTAAATTTTTTTCAACATAATTGAATTTCTACGAAGAATTTTATTACTTTTGAAAACAATTTAATTTTTCAATCATTTGTAATTTCTCTAAAATTCTCCAAATTATATCGTTCAATTTACGAACTTTTTGTTCTTTTTTAATCAAATTACAGACTTTTAGAAATTTTGTATTCTTTCTTATTAAAAATCACTTAAATTTAGTAGAATTCATGTAGAAATTCTATAGAATCGTTCTAGTGAAATTCTATAGAACTTTTTCAGCTGGGAAGGGGTCGTCCATATACCACGTGGACAGTTTAGGGGGGAGGGGGGGGGGGGGTCAAAAAGTGCCTAAAAAATGTCCACGTGGTATATGGACGACCCATAATTTATCAAATTAACCAAAATTTATTTCTATTATTTCCATAGAACGAATAACTTTCTATTCTGACGAATGATTTGTCAATAAAAAAGAATTTATGAACCCTAAAATAAATTCAAATAAAAAAGTAATCTAATTGTATTATTATAATTATGGAAATAATAAATAATAATCTAATTTTATTGTCATATTATATAGAAATCAATTCAATTTAGGGTAATTCAACGAAATTCCTATATAACATTCTGTTTTGAAAATGACAATATTTTTATTTGTCATATTCAACGATTGTTCGTCGCTTCATTTTGCCTGAGGAGAAATAATTGAGTCGCGGTGGTGGGACAAGTGCGTGAGTAAGATAAACGGTCACGACACAGTGGAAATTAATAACAGCGAGAATTTCGTGCCCTATGCCTACAGCAATAAAAAAAGGAGCATGTACGAAGCATTTTTTTTTCTCTCTCTCTCTCTTTCTTACAACTCGAATAGAAACACGTGTGGTCACGTATTCGTAAATTAGTATAATGGACTCGATCATTAAAATCACATCACATACAATTCAGCCATATTCACACATGTCTTTCTAATTATGTGTATACAATATTGTATAAAAATAATTACTCAGTCAATAATATCCGAATTACATTGTAATGCACATTTTTATTTTCTTTTATAAGAATTTTACATACGATAAGAATGTGTTGTTAATTCTTTCTTGTCATATTGTATTTAATTTTGGATACATAATAATTAAATCATTTTCAATATGCTTTGGCATCTGATTATTTATTTCGATATAGTATAACTTTGAAAATTATTCAGGGAAAGTTATACGTCAACTGTACGTGAATGATTCTCTGCAAGTGAGAATCACAAAATGATAAAAACTGTTTCGAAAAAACTTTGACAGTATGCGAAGAATAATTTTTGTTTTTTTAATTTTTGGACAATCACGAAGAGAATGATTTGGCCACTTGTTGAATTCAGGTGTTATGGAGGAATGGTTAGAAGAGGTGGAGTAAAACCGGGGTCGCTTCACTTGTTGCAATCATCAAACGAAATAGTCATCGAACAGGTTGTTTCAACAGTTAACTCAATTGTATATTTGATACTACCCTTCACGCAGCAGTTTTAGCGTCTATATATGTATATAAAGCGCGCCCCGCGAATCTAAATTTTCTTCCCGCTTACGTGATTAATTGTAAATGATATCACGTATTAAAGACCATTGGCTTTAACTGCAAAAAAAAACTTTTTTCTCGTTTCTGAATTATATATAGGTACAAAATTATTATTCAATACTTTATTTAATACCTTATTCAAATCTTTAATATATTATATTTGAAATCCAATTATTCTGCCAATTGATTAAATATTAGGAAGAGTTTATTAATATTCACGTAATTTCTATGCTTTATTTTCCAAATCCGAAAATATTCGATAATTATTTTGTGGAATGTGCATAATTAAGTACACTATGAGAAGTAGTTGGCTCAAAGTTTATTGTAACATTCTCCAAATACATAATTTTGAATTATTTCATGTTTTTTGCTTTATTGCTTGTGTCTTTTTGCGTCTTTTCAGTTTTTCTTTCTTTGACAAATGCAATATTTTTCTGCATATAATAAAACACGTGAAAAAGTGCTCACGTGTCAACACATATGTAAACAGTGTGTGATTTTGAATTTTACAAACAAGCATATACTCAAGGGATTTGCATGTGATGATGTATATCAGAGGTGTTTATAGAAACCGGTTCACGTTTATATTCATTGGCGCATGTGACAAGTACGTTGGGATAAAAAGGGAATTTAACTTATTTTTACTGTGATGCACTATGATGGAAGGGAATTAAGTCGTCTTCTCGACCAACGTTTTTTCAGTATTAAAATCAATACTGAAAATTAGCCTCCTATTAAGTCGGAACTAATACAAAACAATATAAAAAAAATAATGCCAAACAACTTAGTTAATTTAACTAAAAATTAAAAAAAAAAGTTTCCGATACCGGGAATCGAACCCGAGCCTCCTGGGTGAGAGCCAGGTATCCTAGCCACTAGACCATATCGGAGGATGGGATGCTCCTCTCTCTTTCATTACGATAACTGGAAAACACCTCCAAACAGGAACTATACTAAAGAAACTATTACCCAACCCAACAAGGCAAAAAAGCAAAATAGTCCCGAGTGATTCATTGAATATTTATATACCACCATGAGAAGCGTATTCCAAGTGTGCACATATATAGGTGTACGACACTCAAATAGAATCGAGTAACGATGTTATGCTAGAATTGATTTTCCGAGTGATGCCCCCCGCCCCTCTTTTCAAGACAGATGGTTCCACTCGGCAGAGGACGGTCTGAACTTAATTAAACCAAAACACGTAGATCTGATATAGAGTGACTTTTATATACGTTGTAGAAATAGAAGAACCAAAGGAGAGGGACAATCCATGAAGATCGTGACAGTGGTAAACGAGTGACCTTTCGTTTTATATACGGGGCCTTTGATGTTTCGCGCGTGGTAACGAAGGGGGGTGAGGAGAGAGAGAGAGAGAGAGAGAGAGTCGCAGATCCTCAGAAATACCGATTGCGCACCTCTGGCTGACAAGCATTCTATCGCGTGCTCAGAACCTTCCCTTTCTCTTGGAATCTTCGCCCATCACAGCCACCCCCCTTCACTTCTTACCACAGATAATTCATCCCCCCTCCAACTCTCTCACTCATACACAAATAATCTTACACTTCCTTCCTTCCTTTCTATATTGCAGTCACGGTATGCTTTCATACCATCCTCTATATTCTTGATTTCTACTTTAATCACTTCATACGATAATTAAGGGATGGCTTATCAAGTATCGAGCCTCGCAAAAGCATTTCATTATAAAATCCTTACAAGCATTTGATTAATTGTTACGATTATGCCAGCCAATTTTCCTCTTAAACGAGAGCCAAATTGGTCACTTCTTCAAAAGTCAATTTAAACAAAATTTCTTTTTTTTAAAAATAGGGCAGATTAGGTGCGATTTTGAAATTTGATTTTCGATTTTAACATCAAACTTTACTTTGATTTTCATTTTCATTCTAACTTTGACATGTATAATTTGACGTTGACTATCAAAGTCAAAATCAAATTTAAAGGAAACGTCAAAATCGAATACAAAGTCCAGGTAATATTCAGGCAATATAGAATTTTTTAAAATTAATGTTGACGTTATGTAACATAACTTTTTGTAATTTAAGAAATATTCTAAAAACTTTTTTCAAAATTTTTTCTTAAAGAAAATAAGAAATTTCATCTGTCTATAAATAAATTTGCTTTCCCAACGATTTGGATTGTAATAAAGAAAAAATTTATCAAGTGATGATGAAAAAGTAAAAGAGAAATACATTTAATGGGTTTTTAGTGTGTGGCTATGTTTTCAAAGAATATCAAACTCCTCTTTTCCTATATAGGTTCTTGTAACTACCTCCTTTGAAACCGGCGTCATAAATCATATCAGAGGGAGAAGGGTAAAGATAGAAAAAAAAGAAGACACTCAAAGGGAATCAGAAAGAAAGAAAGGCCGAAAGAACAAGAGAGAGGAGAATCATCATTTGCGACACATTGCTCTAAGGAAGAGAACACTGAGCGACCAGCCTTATAAATATAAATATTTTCTCACTGCAAGGAGAAATATTATTGTTGCAATATCTCTGGCTTAATTTAAACATTTTTTATCTTTTAAAATTAACCCTAGTGTATATTCCTACCCCCCCCCCTTACACTGTAAAAAATAATTCTTATTTTCAGTCCAATCCAATATTCATCTTAAAACGAAAGGAAATACTCTCCGATGAAGAGTATAATGTTCTTAATTCAAGAATAGAATTTAAAAGGATTTTAGAAGACGAACAAGCATAATTTTTTTTCGATGTATAAATAAGAAGATATTGTAAATTGAAAAATATTATAAAGAAAATATTATCTGAAGAAGAATATTTTGCGAGTCTATTCAGGCAGACAATACCTGTCCTATAGATGTCAAAAAGGCCATATTATAACAATAGTACGGAATAATATACAGCAATGAACTTGACTTGTTGTCACGACCAATGACCCAACTACACTCATAAGTCTTTTTTACAGTTAAATGCCGAGAAAGTTTAAAAACATTCTTATAACCAAGTACATCAATAAAAGTAATTTAATTCCGTTATATCAATTTTTGTTCTGTGGCTAATGAATTTAGAATATTTTTTCAAAAATTCAACGCTACGTTTTAATTTTGATAAATTGAGATGAATTTAGATAAATGTAGAAAAGGATTTGATTTACAATGGATGATGACATGAGGCACAATATGTATGTGTAGGAGAAAAGCGATACAGGAATATAGCGGACATAACTCGACCTCTCTGTCGGCAAGTCGGCATATGGTGCTGTAAACTATCTCACAGCACTTTGATAAAGCGCAAGTGAGAGCATGTTCGAGTACATTTCTCTATGTATAACGCTTGACCTTACGTATTTAGCACACATGTAAAGTATATACATCAAGTGCACCAACAATGGGCAGTTAATCTCGAGAATTCGACCTGCACCAAAACCGAACCACATCTCCTTGACCTCAAAACATATCTCCAAAGACCTTAAAAAGCAAGAAAAAAGAAATCATATAATCGCGATACAACAATGGAAATCCATTTGCATCATCCAAATTTTACCGTTATACTATTTTAGTGCAAACAAAATAATGCAAGTGAACAATGATTAGGTGTATTGTTCCTTCAATAAATGTGAAATTAATGAACATATCGATTATCCGCCATGTGGAAATAAAAAAAGCAAACAGCTCTTCTATATTCAGCATGAATGGCACGCGAGCATTAAAAGAACGTGTAAACCATGAATGTTTTATCATTTTATCATTGCGTGACAAATGCACTTTCATCAGTTTATTTCTTTCATTTTGTTATATGTATACTCTAAAGTAAAATTGTAAAATTTTCAGTATTCGTTTCAGTGATTATGTACTTGCATTAATGTAGGTAAAATAATGCAGGTAAAAATGGACAAATAGGACGCGTAAGTATCAGAATGAGGAATATTAACTCAGAACCATTAGTAAATAATTATGACTACGTGGCGGGAATTACTGATCGTAAAATCGATCTAAAAGGTGGTGTTTCCTTTTGTAGTATAGTACAGTGGTAAGTGGAGAAAGAGGTATTGAATAACTATCCAATAACTACTGAATATTTTTTACTGTGGGAAGTTTGTCTTTTAGGTCAGTAGACTAAATGCTGCTTCTCAAATCTAACTACCACATGCTGCATAGATATTAACCCTAAACATCTGCATAAATTTAACATCCTAAAAGTATAACATTGTTATTTAGGATCGTCCAAAAACTACTTTCAACTCTCATCTAAACTGCTCCAAATTTTTAACTACTGGATGTTTTCAATTGACGTTCAAAAACTGCAAATAAATTATGCAGAAATTAATTTTATTCGCTAACTTACGAACAACTGCAGAATAAACGGACAATTTTATAGTGTTTAGATGATTACATCTGCATTCTGTATAGCATAACAAAGATAATTACTGAAACATTATGAAATTAAACGGATAATTAATGTTAGCATGTTTAAATGTCCGAAATACCAAAAATTGCAACTACAGATAGCAGACAATTTCAGCATCAAGATGTTTTGGATTAACGAATCTGAATCCAACAACTACAAATATTAACAGACAATAGATGTTCAGGAAACCATTACAGAATTAGCATCTGAAACTTCTGACTTGTGAACAACAACAACAACAACAGCAACAACAACACTAACAGTCAATCCAGATTAGGATCAAACACTTTTTCTAAGGATATCAAAATGAGAAAAAAAAGTACCAAAATTGTTGTTTTGTGTCTCAATTTCCATATCCTTAGAAAAACTGTGAGCTAGATTAGCATCAAACACTGATCCATCAGTTTAGGATCAGTATCTTTAACACACACTATCTAGATTTCAACTGGAATTAGATTACTAATTCGAGCCAATCAGAAGCAAGTGCAAGAATTTGTGTGAGCGCATTTTCGGAAACATTAACAGACACACATGAGAAATTTAGCACTTCCAGTTCAAAGATCCTATATAAGTTGTCAACCAATGAAATCCTCGACTCGATTGTCTCTACTCTCTCTCTACCATCGTCACTAACAAGGGCCAAGGATCGGTACTTGTTTGACATGTAAATGTAAATGTTGAAGCAGACCCTCCGCACAGTCTCTCAACCTTGTCTCCTAGTATCCAATTATCTGGACATTATTTCTCTTCCCTGGTGAGACCCACCAGAGAGAATCACTGTTGCTGTGATATTCGGGGTGGGTCATGGGGGAGGGAGCAGGGGGTAGGGGAATTCTGTTGCGGCAAGAATGTTGCGGATATCCCAACACAGTCTCACCAGTGGTTCTTAATCAAATAATAATTTATAATGCAAAGAAATAATTCAAAGAATCAATATTAGATAGAATCAATTAATCAAAAATGGAAAAATTAACTTTGTTTTCTGCAGTATCTAAGATATCCATCAAGATTATCTATCGATAAGGCATCTTACTTTAAGATACTTTGGTAGTCACATTTTTGAGTTGTTTATTTAAATTTTCAAAAATTTATCAAAACCATTTTAAAATGCATTGGTTTTTAAGATGGACGATGAAAAAATAAGAGGTTTTAAACAGTTTTAAAAAAAGGACTACAACGTGTATTTTGAAGATGCTCCATTTTGCATTGTACCATTCCTATCTTATAGGTAAACATCTTAAAGTTGAAGATATTCTAAAAGACGTCATGAAGTAACTTATAATTCTAAGATGAAAGAAATATTTAAATTCCTGTCAAAACATATGAAGCACCTTAGATATCACTGAGAAAAATAAATCTTACTTTCAGCCACACAATTTATTCTAAGATGGAATTTACAGCTTTAATATCTTATTTGAAGTTATCAAAAAAGTCACCTATTTTAACATCAGTGGAAAGTAAAGAGGGAAGAAATAATAAGGAACGAATGTAATTGTTTGATGAGTTATACAATTAGTGTTATTTTGGGGGTCCACGAGAAGAAATGAGAGGAGAAAAAAGTATTTTGATTCGTGGGTTGCTGGGGCTAATGGCGATTCTACAATGAGGTATCACGGAATATATCGTATTGACGCTTTTATTGGAGAGATTTCAGTCTTCTGGAAATTGGCTTAATCTTCTATATTTCATTTATTTTCGGAGAGAATTGAAGCATTCGAATGAAAGCCTCTGTTGGGATTTCAGTGGGCGGTGGTGGTGTTCCCCTCATCAAATGCTTGTCATACCCGTTCTTACCCTCAAACCTCGAGCCTATATATATCCCGACAGTCCGTAAAGCCTGACCCACCCCTGTACACATTGTCGACGATTCTAACCCACCTTCATCCTCGCCTCTCTTTCTCTCTGTCCACAACTCACTCCTTCTCTTTTACACAATCTACCCCTCATAACTCCCAAGTACGAACTAAAGCCCAGTCTCGTGATATGCCTCAGGGCCAAAAATTATGCCGCTAAAACCCACCAATTACGGCAGAAGGGTGCTAGCCATATAGTGATCCTCTTTTCGATTTGGTTTAACGCTACTTTCACATGTGAGTGTATAATTTACATACGCAATCCTTTTTTTCTTCCGCAGTATGTAAATCTGAGAATTAAGGTCGACCGAATGTTTCAAACCAACAGCGGATAATATCCAAAAACTCTTGTCATCGCGGAAATTTAAGTTACTATCGATTATTTATATCAACCATAAAATTGCTACTCTCTACTCTACTCTAAGTAGATTCTAAAAGTGTCGACCAATTTTCCATTCGCACATGAAAAATATTCCCAAAAATCGTAAATTGTTTAAAAATTCTTTTTCATTACATACACCTGTCATTTTGAATATTGGGTAAATATTCCGTAAAAGCTGGTACAATTTTTTGCTTTTTCCATGTTTCATGATTTTTTCCCCCTCTTATTGTCGTTGGTGGTTTTCTCTCTCTCTCTCTCTCTCTCTCTCTCTCTCTCTCTCTCTCTCTTGCTTTTGTGTTTGTTCAAGTGTGATACAACACATATTGAAGAGAACGAAACGCAACCGTGTTTTATGAGCGCAAATACAAATTTTATAAAATACACCAAATCTCGTTCATTTCTAAAAAGTTAAAAAGACTTAAAGGAATGTTGATCTCTCGGTATAGTGGAAATATATAAATATATATTTATACACGGTCTGTTTTTAATAAAACTGCGGCTACACTGTTTGATATTGATGTAAAAAACACGTAGTTAAAATTTCAGAGAGCTAGAATACTTTTTACAGAAGCTATGAATAATTTAACCCTCTGCCGTTGCTGACTTATCCCCACTCCTATCGCCTAACGTCCCCCCACCAGGTGTTTAATCTGTCGATTTCTGACCATAACGGTCGTTCGCAACAAAGTTTTCAAAAAGAAACCAAAAGAAACTTAAATTATGTTAATATAAACCTTATTTAAAAGTTTGCAAATGTTTTTTCCACTTGATAAAAAAAATAAATTGCAAAAAGCAAATTTTTGATATTGTCCGATTAAAAAAAAAGATGCGACGACATTTTCAGGGAAGGAAAAATATGAACCTGGAGGATGTGCGGAGTTGGAGGCTCAATAAAAAAAATTCGCACGATGACAATCGCTAATCAAATTGTGCACCGGCTAATTGTTCGTTGAATCGTCCGAGGAAATTGGAATGGGATGAAAATTGGAAAGCTCGCCTCGGGGGGAGGGAGTGGAAAAAAAAGTCGTTCATTCTCGCGGAACATTGTCGAAACGACGACGAACGACGACGAACGACGACGTCGACTGCGGATACTATATTAGTTTTGTAAGTTTTGTTATATACGCTTTTGGTTCAGTTGAACCTCACACACTGTACATATATACATTGAAAATGTCCTCGCTTCCGGCTTTTTGAATTCCTGAATATTCACGATACATCTCATATCAAAGTTTCATTTATCTATCGAGGGAGAGAAGATAACTTTGCTTTACAATTTTACATTCATTTGCTTCAATTGATGAATTCTGATAAACCTTACACGGGGCGGTATTTCTAATTATAAGATTCGAATTTCTGCTTTTTTGCACCAAAAGGACTTGAAATTAAGACCATATTTTGCAGATAATGATCTTAATTTGAAATCCATTTTGAAAAACTGCACACTACGTTCTTCGGAACTATTTAAAAAATAGTATATTTAATGTTGAATGGGATTACAAAGAAACGTTCATTGACACCACAATCTTATGATTCATACTGCAAACTGTCTGGTTAACGCCTACTTACTATTGCATGCGTTAACTAATTAACTCGACATGCATCTTAACGATCAAGCGCAATAAAAATAGGAGATTTTTTTTTATATCCTAAAATAAGAAGTTAGAAAAATGGTATAAGATGTTTTATAAATGATTATCTTACTTGATATCTATAAGGTGCTTTATAAATTCTTATTGATATCTCTATAAGATGCTTTATACGTTTGAACAGTTTAAATATTTCTTTCGTCATCTTAGAAAAGTAAGATACTTGAGATACTAATTTAAGAAGTTAAGGTGCTTCTAGCAAAATAAGATGTTTAGCGATAAGACATATACTTATGAATCGTAAGATGCGCCGAAAATTTAAGTGATTAAAAAGTAAGATGCATAAAGTGTTTTCCATATGTGCCCATACAGTTAACTTGAAAATTTTTTTCCTGAAAAATATGCTAAAAATGTGTAAAGCATTATTATGAAGATACCTTTAAAATCTTAAACTAACATATATTTTAATAAATAACTAGAATAGTGACTAAAAAATATCTGGAATAGTCTCTTATTTTTCAAGTGTGGATGTATATGTAGACATTATATTACTAAAAAAATAAAAATGATTATACTTTGCTACTTCCTAATGTATAATAATATTAATATCGTAATATATAATATTATAGGACAAAGCATCCTGCTATCAACAATACTCAAGAGTGAAAGATTTGATATTTAAAATTCAAATCGAAAACTATTCAATACATCCCGTGACGGCAATATAGCGATTCTCTCACATTCGGTAAAATACTCGAATTGATTTTAGAATCAACTGAATGAATAACGGATGTGTTATAGTATAGTGTTTATCAAAATGATTATTACTGTATACAAGTTATTACTGCCATTGTCTGAACAGTGCACACCGATTATACGAATGTGCATTATACAATTGCATATATAATATGAACGTAATGACAGACACGAAGGAAAATTTATTGAGATATTTCGCTTTCCTAATATATAATAAAATTATTTGCAGCAAGCTTGACGTAAGCTTGCGGATCTTTAGGATCAGAGAAAAAGTGCGGAAATTTATCTGGAAAAGTTAGAGTTTCTTAACTGGAACAGTTAAGGAAAAACAAAATAAAATGTTTGTGGCAACTCTGTAGTTGTAAAAATAGCAATAATAACAATAACAGAAACAAGAATATAGTAGAAATAATAACTGAATGAATTATATTTCTAAAATTAGATGCACTTTTGATATTTGCACGAATTGAAATTTATTATCCCCGCGTGTGGATTTCTTTCATGTTTAAGACCCGAAAGGAAACGTATGACGGGTTTTTTTGGAGCGATTCGTCATTCATCACGTTCCAACGCGTGCCAATGAGTGCCGCATGTATATCCTCACCATAGGGATTAAATGTACGTACAGTGTATACAGGGAATATAAAAAAGAAACTCGTCCCCTTACGTCATGTATATATATATATATGTATATATACAGGGAATAAAAAATCCTAACTGTGGCTCGCTGTGGCTCGATGTCCTCTTTCATATAGAAAGCCTGGGGTTCTTTTCACATTAGGTATAGTGTATTTGCCCATTTCTTTTTTTTTCTTCTTCTTCGCATAAAATAAAGAAGAGTCAAAGATGTGTGTATAAAGGTGGGGCGTAAAACGATAATTGCCTGGTTAACCAATACAAACAAAACAAATTCAAACTTATAAATTTTACCAGCCTTTTTCTACATATTTTATTATTTATACTTTTCTATTTATTTTAGGAGACATTTTTCTTGTTCAATACTTTTCTGTACTCGTCCTTTGTCTCTCATTCTTTTTAGATGCTTTCTTTTCTTTCTTTATATATGTACACATACTCGTAATTTCACGCGCCACATGACCTCAAAGTCTTACATACCGGACGTGGTGTGGTAGTGCCACCGATTTCGCACGTGTCTGTTTTTCTCTCACTTCCTATTCGCGGTTCTTCTTTTACCGCTTTCCCAAAGCTATATGGCGATTTATTTTTATCGTAAAAGAGAAATTGCTTTTCTCGACGCAAAATATATAAGAGGGAGAAGCAGGAGAAGAAAGAGAGAGAGAGAGAGAGGCCGGAAGAACGGTTCTCGCAAGATTTACTCTTTAGAACACGTCCGACAGTCCACGAAAGACGACATTGGCGACATTAGTGTGAAACTTGCATCGATTCATTTTTATATTTCTCACTCACTCTTTCTTTCTTAAAAAAATGTGTTGGACCAATTTTGGAGGAACATAGTCGGGGTTGGACCACCGTTTGAACTTTGTTTTAAAAAAATGTAGTCAAGGTTGGACCTTATAGTCAGGGTTGGACCTTATCTGAATGTATATATTTATTTATAAATTTATAAAATATAGTTAAAGGGGGTTGAATAACTTGGGAGTCACTAACAAAAGCTTCGTAGGCTTAGATGGCGCTAGTGTTCTTATTTAAAAAATAGCAGGGGTCCAACCCTGACTGTTCACCCAGTTTCTCGTTTACAATATGAAAAAAAGCGTTGGAAATAGGATCAAACAATTCGTAAAACTATCCATTTAACGATTTAACCGTTGGGATAAAATAGGCTCCCAAGGTCAGCAATAACGATTTTTTACTACAAAAAAAGAGTTGGACTGACTTTACGAGTTCTCATTAATACAGGTTCGTCAAGTAGAAAAAGAAAAAGGTTTCACTGTGTTATAAATTAGATTCAAAATCGAATTCTCTTTCACTAAGCTATCAATTTCTCTATGGTAAAAGAATAAATTTGATTTAACGTCAATGATGAGAATTGCAGTTTTTTTGACGAGTTGGTTCATTATCGTCATATATAATCATCAATTATAGGGTAGTTATAAAATATTATCGTCGACAAAGTGTCACGTCATATTTTATAATGTCAATAATTATAAATGAAATCTTTTAATCCTTATATTAAATAAATATTTGTTTTACGTTTCATTCTTGACTATAATGTAAATAAACAACAGACTGCGTGCGATTTCTAGGTCTCGAGAAAGTGGCGCCTCTACTGGCTAGGAATAATTGAGCGAACATGTTATTGTAAAGTCACAGAGGCAGATCTAGATTCATTGATTTGTGGTGTCGAATTGTAAAGTAAACTTATTTTCTCCATTATAGGCCTACACATTTTCTTTAAGGATATGAAATTGAGACAAGAAAACGAATCAAAATGTTAGGCCTATTAAATATTCAACATTTAAATAATATTCGTTATTGTTTAATAATTAATAGACTGAATTGCTTATTGCTCCCTCCATGTGACTGTCAATCACGAACTAGAATATAAAGATTAGAATCGCCATAAATTTATTTGACCCCATAAAGGGGGATTCACGCAAGTTAAAGTGTTTTTCTTTTCCCTCACGACTCGAGCGCCCTTTTCTTCTAGGTGGGGGGAGGGAGCGAAATAGAAAAAGATTTCTATCCTTTCCCTATTTATTATTATCGTCATAAGGAGTTTCAATATAAAAGAGAAAAATATACAAATATCATCCATCTCTTTCTATCTCAAGTAAAAGTTTTCGATTTTATTGCTCATTCGCCTAATCTGCTTAAACCTATTAAAACTCGAAGGAGAATAGATTCTTAATTAGAAACGTAAATGGAAATGCAATCGTAAACGTAAAAGAAGAACGAACTATCTCTATCCTTCTTTAACTCTCATTCTAACGATTGCAATTTCGATTAAAAATCAATTATCCACTTGTCTCGGCGATTAATATTGGTATTACCAATAAATATATTTATATAAAAATTCATCAAAAAATTCAAATGTGACGCGCTCTCATTATTATCTATTACGAATTAGAGGTTATATTTGGGTTAAATTTATCTTAATTGAAAGTTAATTTTTAATTATGTAGACTTGAAAACAGTTTCTATTGAATATTATGGATGTAATGAAGACTTGACGGTCAATCATTTTTAATAGTAATTGATTCTCTTTCGGTATTTTTACTATACGCAAATTATAAGCATAACCTCAAATTCTTTGATTTTCATCTTGAGAGCGCGTCACAAACTCGTATATAAAATGTAGAAATTATAATTAACTAGCAAGAAATGTTGCGGCAATATTGTAGAAAATTTCTTTTTTACGCAAACACGTTTATATATTATGTTGAAATAAAGAAATTTTGACGAATTTTTAAAATTGATATTAGGCGAAAATAACGTGAAATTAAGATAATATTTTTGTAGAACTAATTTAATATTGTTGGCAACATTGCCAACTTTGCCGCAACATTCAGTTGTTATGTAAGAGAAAAATATTATAGATTATGTAAAAAAATTACTCACGGCAGCGGCTGGAAGTCTCGCCGGCGTGGGGTACATTTTAATTGTTTCAATAAAATCACTTCATGATTAAATTTTGATAAAGAATTTCCGGATCCATCCTTCTTCACTTCTTTTTGGCCGAAAAAAAATCACGGTCGATTCGTGCTCCTTCAGTATTAACTTTTTTTCCTCTCTCTCTTCCTGTATGTATATATGTTTCAAATTCACACCAACATTTAAAACGTGACGGTACTCCACTCACACGTGAGAGTCCACCACTCCTTTATATTTAACCTCGAGAATACTCCTCTTCGTTATTTTTTCTCCTTTTCTTTTCTTTTTTCTCTTCTTTATCTCCTCCTCTCTCCCCCTTTCTCTCTTCTTTATATTCTTTTCTCTGTTTCAGCCTCTTTCACAAAACTTAAACTCACTATGTGTATCCTTCGAGAAACCCCTCCTCCCTCCTCTTCTCTCTCGTTTTCCCCAAAAAGTTACGACGGCATTCCGACAAGTTCGTGTATCGGAGACAAAGGCATTCTAAAAACGATCGTTTTCTTGACCACCCTGATATTACATAATCGACTACATTATATCCAGTCTAATGTCGACCACAACAGGTTTCTTATATTACAAGAAGAAGAAGAAGAACAAAAATCTTTCGACAAAGTTTCTTACAATCACTTTCTTTTTCTTTTTCTCTTTTTTTTTTTTATTATTACAGTGAATCTTCACCCCTTTATATAATAAAATTCTCTGGAAAAAAGAGAGAAAAAAAACTTGAAAAAGTCGCTTTTTATCCAAACCCCTTCAATTTTTTTTTACTCATAGTTCACCAAAGTTTTCAACTCGTAAACTCCCCCTACCGTCGTGCCAAAGCCGTTAAATTTCTTATCTACTGTATGTATTTACACAATTGTAGCTACTTCTATACGATAAATTGCGAAAGAGACGTGTACGCAAAGAAAATATTTCTATAGGTGCAACAATTTTTTTTAACCAGCTGAATCGTTTTTATTTTTTACAATAGTTCTCAAGAATAGATCTTATTCTTGTTTTAATCGAGTTAAAATGTTTTTTTGGGTTCTATTCCAGCGATAGAATTGTGATAAAGAGTAAAAGAAATACAAGAAATCGATTTTTATGTAATAATTAGATTAAAAACAATATAAATAATTAGATTAAAATAGGATTATCGGGAAGAAGCTTATCTCGACATAAAATACGTATTATTTCAACAAGGCTTTTCTTATACACGATAAATTATTCCATACATACAACAGTCATATCACTAATTACCATTGAGGCAATGAGTCAAATGTTTTTAAAAAATTACGTCAATTATTTTTCCCTTTTTTATTTTCTCCCTCCCTTTCTATATAGAGGCAAACAAAATTCCATCCCTCTACAGTGACACAATTCAGTGATTTACTAAAAATTCGCATTTTGAAAGTAAATACCAGCGCGCACTAAGTGCATAAATGTTAAACGCATAGTCGTGTGAATGAGAGTTTACGAGGTAACCTATCGATTTATCCTTCGATTTACGATCGCATAAAATCGTTCTTTTCACCCCGAAAGAACACGGTCCTAACTCGAAGAATTAAAAAAAAAAAAGAAAAAAAAATTACTCCACATCGAGGTATAAATAGTAAAAAGCTGTAATATACAGAACAAACAAAATAGATGAAACATTTTTTATCAATAAGAGAAGAAAAAAGAATAGAAATCAGAGTCCGTTTTTGAATAGAAAAATCTATGAATTGGGATATATATGAATTTTACTTTCAGCTAATATCTATGATAATAAGAGGGTTTCAAGGAAGAATAATTTAATTCGGATTACATCAGTATAATAGCACCCCTCGACGATTGATTTTCAAAACGATCCTAAAGTGCTGTTTATAATATTAATGCAACGCTCCCCCTCTGTTGTTCTGACGGTCTCGTTTACTTTCCAATGAGGTAGAATCTCCACTCTTGGCGGACTCTTTAACTCATTTACCCTCGACGAGGGGTTCAGTTTCGTCATCTCCATTAACGTTTTTCCTTTTCTTTCCTTTTTTTCGCCCCCTCTCAATTCTCTTCTTCTCTTTTTTCTCAGACTGATTTGCCATAAAAAAATTATTTTTTTCCCTTTCTCCAGATAATCACTACATATATATATACACAGTGAGCATATATATATATTTGACAAAAATTGCTTAACAATCAAAATTCAAGATGAGCTGCGATAAATAGCGTGAGAATGTCTGCTACAAATTTACGACGATGAAACGTTTACAAAATCGATATCGTGCACGAGCGTCAAGACAACAACCTATATACTTTCGCAGTTCTGCGCACAAACTTATTTTACCCTTTCCTTTGTATTTCCTGCTGGGACATGAAAGATTCTTATCCAAACGCTATATCTATATATATACACACATATATATATACATATAAATTCAGAAAAAAGAAAAAAATTGTCTTAAAAGAACTTCTATTCCGCGTACTGTTTTCAGAGAAAATTGTTATAATGCAAAAAAGTTTCTCAAATTTTTGTCTTTTTCATCCAAAGAAAGATTCGTAACTTTCTCTATTTTCTCCAATCCTCTAATTAATTTATAATAATTACAAAACGTCAGTAAATAATAAACGATTGTCGATTTCGATAATTTCTTATAATTTCCCAACAATTTCTAGTTGCGAATATGAAAATAATTTTTGACTTAAAGAATAAAAGTTGAATTTCACTTGTTAGCTTTACTAATTAATTTCAATGAGTACGAACCGCGAGGTAGAAGTGAAAATACTAATTCAAAAATAATCGAGCGTGAGCGTAACGATCGAAAAGTATACATATATATATTTCTTATTTATTCACAGTTACAGCATTAATGTACTCTTCCACATATGCGACTACACAAAAATAAACAATCATAAAGTGACATTACCAATCAAATAAAAATTTTTTAAATTACAAGCAAAAAGTTAAAAATTTTCTTAAATTTTAATTAAGAAAATAAATATTGATAAAATACCGAAAGAAATAAAAATGTTACTGTTAATAATATTATATTACCACTATTGTAAAAGTGATAATATAATATTATTAACAGAAAAAAAGTCACGCATCTAATAATTAAAATTTTTGATAAATTTTAATGACAAATTAATTAAATTTAATTTTAAATAAAAATCAAATTTCGATATAAATTTTTGTCGATTTAGTCAAGTGTGTTATGATTAAAAAAGAATATTCGAAATCAACGCTAAAGACTACTATATTTATATCGGAAACAAATTACTAACTCTCGATATAAGTTAGCGTCGGCGGCAAGTTAAGTAATAAAGTAACAAGTGTCTGACTAAAAAACAAAATTTAACTTTTCCACTGTACTGCAAATTTAATGCAAATCAAATTTCTAAACAATTTATGAACTTATTTCTTAATTAATAATTAATAATTAATAATTAATAATTAATAATTAATAATTAATAATGTTTCTAATTTTTATTTACGGAAATAATTTATCTTTAAAAGCAAATTAACAATTGATAATGAATTAATAATTAAGGGTCAATAATTATGAATTAATAATTAAGAGTCAGTAATTAGGAATTAATAATTAAGAATCCACAATTAATAATTATAAATTAATAAACAGGTAATAATTAAGATTCAATAATTAAAAATTAACAATTAAGAATCAATAATTATTAACTAAGAATTAACAATTAATAATTAAGATTAAAAAATTAAAAATTAACAATAAAGAATCAATAATTCTTAACTAAGAATCAACAATTAATAATTAAAAATTAATAATTAATAATTGATAATCAATAATTTATAATTAAGAATCAATAACTAATAATTAATAATTAATATACTAAAACTTTTAAAATTGAAATCCGAAAAAGAGAAATTTCCAAATAAATAAATCATTTTTAGTGAGCGCTAATTTTTATAGACTCAATTTTTCTCGGTAATTTTCCCTCCAATTCTGAATTTCAATTGCATTATAAATGCGAAAAGAAAATCATTAGCAAGAAACAAATAGTCCCTCTATATATATATATGTGTGTATATAAAAAATCGTATTATCACGCCCCAAGGATCGTTTGCGCTTAGTTATTTAGTTGCCGCCTACGAACTCTCACCCTCCTGTTATTTCTCTCCCTTGACTCACTCACTCACTCTCTCTTTCTCTCTCTCTCCTCGATCCTTTCGCAGCTTCGTAACTGAGAATTAATAAAAAAAGAAAGAAGGCAAAAAAGCGGAGAATAATAATAAATCAATGAAAATAATAAAAGTGAGATTCTCTACGGTTTGTCGATGTCCATTGTCTCGATGATTTAACGAGGTGAGTATGTCGATTTGCGATTATGCTCTTAACTTCCTCCCACATTATATTCCAAACTGTAATTTCATATTTTACTGGCGAAAATCGTCTTATTTCAATTAACACTCACGAAAGTTTTTATTATAACCTATCTGTATAGTATTATTAGTATATAGCACTATAATGTTTATAACACTGTAATATTTATGATATGCAAGTAATCCATCTATTACTTAATAATCCACCCGGTAGTGCTATATAATATTATTTACCTATTAATACAAAATAATATACGAAATATCACATACTGTATAGTAATAATATCCCTAATTACCTCCATTATATCATAAAAATTATTTAAAATAAAAAAAAAAAAAAAAACCCAATTGAAAAGTTCTTAGTTGTTTCGAAAGGACGTAATTGCAAAAGAAAATTAAATCATTTCGCGAAATGTTACTCCACTGATAGTAAATTTTACAATATTCGTCTCTTGAACAGAAAAGGTTCTTAGTTAAAAAGCCAATAGTATTGTCACATTCTAGATTACTGAATAATTTACGGATCCAAGTCAAATACACTTTGTCGAAATGCCAGAAGGAAAAAACCAATCATAATTATCATTAGAAGTAGTGTTTTGATGACAATTGACGTATTGTTCCAACAATTTATTACCCTTTCGCAATCCATTATTCTTTAATAATGATTATAAGCAAATAATAGTAAATTGCTAATTAAGAATTATGTGATAGCTAGTTAAGAACGTTTAGATCTTAATAATTTGGAATTTATTCTACGTCATCTAAATTCTTATTTTCTCCCATATGAGAGCACTGACATTTCATCTGAAAATCAATTCAAACTTTATGACCTATTCATATTCAATAGTTTAATGATGATGGTCAATGATGGTTTAAGAAATCGCTAAACCGACATAAAAGAAGTGGTCTACCCTAAAGACCCAAACACCTTTCTACCTTTTTCCTTCTACCTGTTATTACAGAAGTGATCGTAAATTAATTTTCTTAACACAATTTTTCATTTATCTTTTCTAATTATAAATTCTTTTTCAAAAAATTTAAATTGTCAGTTAATATCTCTGACTGATTCACTGAAATTTTGAAAGTATATTTTCGCTAGTTATCAGCTGAGGATTGTAAAGACGTTCCCTTTTTTTTTTTTTTTTGAAAGAAAAATAAAGGGTGCTTAAAATATGTTTTTTAGCTTTGGCATGACAGCTTTAACCCTCTCGTAAATTTTTAATTTAACTCACGAGGTCACACAAGTAAATTGACAGCAATTAGGTGTAATTTTTGACACACAATCACAAACACATAAACACCTGTCTGGAATTTTAGTGTCAATGGAAAAAAAATTGTTATAACAAAGGTAATGATTTATTTATTATTATTATTTTTCATACGGGGTTTTTTTGTTTTTTATTGGAATCGCGTGATAACAACCACCCCGGGCGAAGAACGACGCTCGACTGAGGACCCGGTTTCGAAGTGGATGACGGGAAACGTGTGAACGCCGCTTGCCGCCGCGGCCAATACCAATGAGAGAGCACCTATACTAACGTAACAACATCCACCGACTATACCATTGAGCGCAACGAATACACATACTCGCGGGGCGCAACGGGTGTCTCGCTTTTTCTTCTTCTTCTTCTTCTTCTTCATTCTCTTCACCCCACAATTGTCTCTCATACCATCTTTCTTCATCTTTCTTTCTCACTCTCTTTTTCTTGGTTTCACTTGTTTCTCATAGTGTTTTAAGTCAAGGGCGCCTGAACACAGGGACCACTAAGGTAGAATAGCAAAAAAAAAAAAAGTTCCAATATCTTTTTTCAAAATTAGATTTATAAAAATGAGAGAAGAAAGAGGGAGAGAGTTATGTCATTAATTCACACCTTTCTACACTATCACAAAAATAAATCATTGCTCGCATGTAATTAGAATTAATAACCCTCGATTTAATTTTGAATTCGTAAAAACTAAATAAGAAATTTACCATTTGCTCCAAAAACTCGAATTCAAAAACAGAATTGTTTGCTATACCGCGTTAAATACCATTCTATTTTTATTAGAACTCGTAATTATATGTGATGTGATACGAAGAGACCGATCTACAAAGAAAAAGCTTATTGGTTATGTTACCCGGTAAGAAGAGGTTGATTAAAATAGATTAAAATGTATACAAATATCGCTAAATTCTGAATCATTTCAATGCCAAACTTATGTCATTTTTGAAGTTCCATGTTTTAATTCCTTTAAAGATAATTCATCTGCACACATTTGTATTCTATTTAATTCGATATGCATTTTACTTCTTATTGGGTAATTAGAATTGAAAACAATTTAATTCTGTTTAATACCATAAAATTTGTAATCATTAGAATTCCATTTATAACTTAAATATTGCTGACACTTTAAGGGTTCATACCACTTTACACGCTTGAAAATGAAGCTATTTTCTAGAATTTTTTTTACGATTCCTATGGATTATATTGATCTGCATTTTTTCAGTTCAATAAATACACTCTTTAACTTTATAAAAAACCTTATTTTATTTAAAAAATATTATTTGTTTATTTAAAATTTAACAATAATTTTAGACCTGCTAAAAATATCGATGCCAGCTGCGGGATTGATTTCTCAGGTTAGAAAAATCTAAAACACAAAATTCAAATTGATTTATCTTCACTAGGACTGTGCCTATCGCCCGAACTAGAATTTTTAATTTTTATGCAAAATAGCAAAATGGAGGCAATTTAAAATTTTTTTTTCGAAAATATTAAAGTTTTTTTTTGCAGTTTTTCGGTTTAAAAAAATAGTAAAAATGAATATTTTTAAATAATTCTAGTTCCGGCGATACCCACTCATGTGACGAAGATTTTCGTAAAAAAAATTTGAGAATCGGTCCAGTAGTTTCCGAGAAAACCATCCCGCAGCATGGAAAAATATGGTTTTGAGAAAAACGCGTTTAAAGTTTTTGTTTTATACTTACATAGCCGTGTACGCGCTCAAATAGCATTGAAAAAATATATTTTAAGTGCTGGGATCTTTCTAAAAATTTTACACCACATTTTTGACATATTTCACTTTCGAAATCCATAATAAAAAAATTTTTGCTTTTTTGAAGATGACAAAGTGGTATGTACCCTTAATTCATTTTAATGAAAAGGTAATAAAATGCATTAAAATGACGCATATATGGTCAAAATTCACTTTTCTTTAAATGCCAAACCACCCGTGCAGAAATCGCCACTTTTGTTCCCGATTACCGCCCTGGCCCCGGTCGGGATTTCATGATCTGGCCCCGACTTCGTGGCCCCGACCAGGACCAGACCGGGTTTGCCCAAGGATCTACAAACAGCGCACAATGGGATTTTTTTTACAATTTACTGTTCAAAACTGTCTACAGCCTACAATTCTTAACCGGTTTCAGTATTCTTTATTTTAAATTAAAGGCGAATAAATTCTTAAGACATCCCTTAAGGTCAATTTTTTAGTTCTTAATTGTTTATAATTTTTATTTTCAATCAAAGTTAACAAATTAATACAATTTTTCAAAAAAGGAGGCTTATTTTCTTATTCCGTTGCTGCATATGATCTGAATCAGTTCAAATTAATACAATATGACCACCATATAATTAATAAAACAGAAAGTAATTTATATCAATTGTTATAAACAATATTAATTAACAAATAGTTAACTTTGATTTCTTTCCACTAAAAAATGTTTTTTTTACCTTTTCTTTTTAATTTAAGTTCATTTAAAGAATATTTGCCCTTTTTGATTATAAAATAACTTATTTAAATTGTTATAAACAATATTAATTAACAAATAGTTAACATTGATTCCTATTCCACTAAAAATTTTTTTTTCACATTTTCTTTTTAATTTAAGTCTATTTAAAGAATATTTGTCCTTTTTGATTAAAAAATAACTTATTTAAATTGTTATAAACAATATATTAAATAACAAATAGTTATGTAACTTATGCTCCTGTCCACCAAAAAAATTTTTTTTCACGTCTACTTTTTAATTTAAGTTCATTTTAAAAATATGTGTCCTTTTTGTTTAAAAAATAACTTATTTAAATGGTTACAAATAATATTAATTAACAAATAGTTAATTTTTGTTCCTTTCCACCAAAAATTTTTTTTTCACGTTTACTTTTTTATTTAGATAATGTTAAAAGACCACGGATATATAATATTAAATATTTAAATAAGTTATATTATAAGCAAAAAAGACATATATTCTTTAAAAGAACCTAAGTAAAAAAGAAAATTTGCAACAAAAATTTTCTGTTGGACAGGATCATAAGTTAACTATTTGTTAATTAATGTTGTTTATGACAATTGAAATATATTACTTTATGGGTTTTTAATTGTCTGCTGGTAATATTGGATTAATTTGAACTGATTTAGAGCATGTGCAGTAACGGAATAAGAAAATAAACGTCCGTTTTTAAAAAATTGTGTTAATTTGTTAACTTTGATTGAAATTTGAAAATAAAAATTATAAACAATTAAAAACTCAAAAATTGTCCTCGAGGGATGTCTTAAGAATTTATTCTCCTTTAATTTAAAACAATAGGACAAACGCACCAATTGTCGAAGGTGAACCATTTGTCGATGTTATCATGGTGATAACCAAAAATATTGCCTAAAATGTTAAATTTTTTTGTGGTTATAATATTAACATATTATTTTTGACATTTATAACTCTTAAAAACTCTTAATTGTTTTTCACACTTAAATTGAAATTCCATGTTTAAGGCAAAAAAATAAATTATTATTAATTAATAATTTTTAGTATTATTGTGAATTATTAATAATGAAAAAATTTTTATTATTTTAAAAAATAGTTAAATTATAAATAATATAGAATAAATAATTAAATTAATAATTTTTACCATATTATTATGATAAACATATTAATTTATATATATATATATATATATATATATATATATATATATATATATATATATATATAACATACATTTTTAATAATTTTTCTATAAATAAATATGATACAGTCAATTTATTATGATAACACTGTATATAACGGTCCCATGATTCAAAAGGAAGTTTAAGCGAGGTCGCTTCCAAGCTTGCGTGGCTATGCGGTATGTGTATTCGACTTGCGTCCTCGAGGTCTAGGGTTCGGTCCCCCGTGCGTGCGATATTTTTCCGTCTTAGTTTTAAGTGTTTTGTGTATAATTCTTAATAATGTTACATAAAGTATAGGTTTAAATAATTATTAACAATAATAATAATTATAAATAATTATTAATTTAAATAAGATAGTCTGTCTAAATTAATGAAAGAAAATAAGAAAAATATTTTTTTTAAAAACTTAGTCCAATAAAAGCAATTCTAATAACTATTTACATTTTTAATGACACTCATAAAAGTTTATTTACTACAAAAATATTAATAATAATTATTAATATTGAAGTAAATACTCCCCATTCTTTAATAATCAAATAACAAGCTTTAATATAATAAAATGCAGTCAGTATTGGAATTCTACCTGGGTAGCGAAAAGATCGGGGGAAATCCCATGGCCCCGACCGGGTCCCGACAGGGCGGCCAGATCGGGCAAAGTGCCATGGCCCCGGTCAAAATTTCTGCACGGGCAATGTTATTTTTGAAATTTTGTGTAAACATTTTAATCTGTTTTAATCAACCTCTTCTTACCGGGTAAGTTTCTCTTTTAAGTTTTAAATATTTAGTTAAAAATTCTAGAAAATAATAATTGAACTGAAATGAATGAATCCCGTAAAAGTCCGTAACTTTGCTTCAAGTCTGTAAAAGTCCGTGTTTTTGAAAAAAGGTTCGTAAAGTCCGTAATTTCATTTAATATGGATGAAAAGTTCGTAAATTCTACGATATATGTATTAGGACTCATTTCCCCTCCCCTCGAAAAATATATGTAAAATATGTAGGTCCAGTACGACAGACATCGACAATTTTTTTTCTCTTGTGTGTCTGAATTGATTTCATAAAAGCTCAGAAATTCACCTATAGAAAGATTTGGTACTATCGACCACTCTCTTGCAAAAAAAATTAATACTCACCTATTACGTGCGGTAAAAAATTGTCGAGTTGTCCTAGTCCTCCTCCTTAGCCATATTTTCTTTGGTCTCGCCTGCAACAAAAATACAATAAAAGTATTACATATAATTAATTTTACACAAATATACTAATAGTTATAAATAATTTACAATCCAATTGAAAAATAATTAAACCATAAAACTTTTATACATATTCCAAATTAATATGATCACACAAAAAATCCTATTTGACGAACCGTATTTTTAATGATTTTAATTTACGAACAATTTAACAAAAAAAGAGATCGTGAAATAATTAAAGAGCTCGACTACAGCATATATACACGTAGGTACGCCAAATTATACAAACATGCGTGTATTTCTCATTTTATTTTCCGATTCAACACATTCTTTCGTATCCCTCATTTTTTCCTCTTGTAAATAATTGTGATTCACACTCATTCTTCGTGAATATAATGTCGATTCTTTTTTTTTTTTTGCACCCTTAAGTGAAGTGTATCTATATATACCACATTTGAGTTTACGTATATTTATAAAAAGTTTACATACACACGTGCATATTATCCCTTTCGCTTGTTGATGCATGCAGCATGAATGTAGGCACATTTCGAGACTGAAAACTATAATCACTCAAGGCGTGATGAAATTCCAGTTGAGTTGAATCTTCAAGTAAAATCCATACTCTCTCCACTCCTCTTTGAGTTCGGTTGAATAAAAAGGAGAAAATGATTCTACTTTTTTTTACGTTTTGTTTTATTACACTTGAATGTAGAAGTTGGAGAGAAGGGGTGAAGAAAACTTGAAAACCACATGTATATTTAGTTATTAATTATCGTTCTCTCAATCAAATAATAAATTTGCTGTAAATTTCGTTCATTATTTTTTTTTGCTTTTTATTCTGATTCTTAAATTCTATTTGGGTATACAACTACACATTTTGAGAAAAATCTAAACAAAGAACATACTTTTTTCAAGTTTAGAAAGTATAATCCTTTTTACAATTTTTCTCGACGGGATAAAAGAATTTTGTTGTATTATATTTTTTCATTTACTCGTCCCACCATGTGTTAGCCAGGTATAGTGACTGGCATTTTATGTCTCATAAGGTTAAAGTCTGCGAAAAGACTTATATTATAAAAACGTCAAGTTGTACCGAAAAATTTCCTTTTAGTCGTAAATAAAAAAAAAAATCACAGTCAATTCTTTTTTTTTTCATAGAAAAAGTATGTGGCACTCTCTATTTGTTTCGTATTTCCATATGTTTGTATCTCATAAACGAAATTTAAAAAAATGAAAAGACGTTACAAAAACTTTTTTTTTTCTAAATTTAGATAAATTAGAAATGTAATTTAGGGGTTCGTAAACTACGTATAGCACAATTTTTGGAAATTATACCCCAATGGCACTTTTATATACATTAGCGTAATTTTTTTCAGCTGGTCGTAGAAAATTACTTGTGTGATATCCCACCCCTGGTTGTTGGACCAGGGGTGGGGGGACCTATATGTATTAAAATGATTAAAGAGGTAAAACAGTAAGAAGCAAATGACATTAATAGAATATTTACAGAAAAAAATTGAAATGAATATTTTCCAATGTTTTTTGAAAATTTCTAAAAATTTTTGGAAAAACAAATCAAAGTCACATATTATAGACGAGTTCTTTGTTCGTGTACGAGAAATTCGAACGAGTTCAAGTTGAAAGCTTCGCGTATATATTCGCGAGAGTGTGTCACTTCTAACGCATTAAAGTCCCTGCGTCGGAAGTGAAGTGGCGAGCGTCTCATCCCCCTATTTTTTTCACCCCTCTTCCATTTTACTTGATGGGCCAAAGTTACATTTTCTCTGCTTTTCTTTTATATATCCCTTTGTTTCATTACACACTCATTTATTTAAAAAAAATTCTCCCAATTTACCATTTTTCTTCAAAAAAAAAAAAAAAAAAAAAAAATTTTATAATACAAAAGTATAAAATCGAAATTTTTACAAAATATTACAAAATTTAAATGTGGGTAAGAATTATTCGTTTCCAGTAAATATCTAATTGATAGTAGTATCAATTAATTGATTATTTAAATGAAATAAATTTCTTTTCAGTGTAGAACTGCTTTGATAGTCAATGTAACGATTTTTTAAATTTTAATTTCTTCAAAAGTTGGAACCGATAAAATTACAATCTGTGAAAATTAGTTTTAAATTGAGGTCGGTTTGGGATAACGATTTCTGGAAAATAAATAAAAATCAGTATTTAAACTTACATCCAAGAGACTAAATTCTAATTTCTGTTTACTTTGAAGATTTCCAGAAAAGTAATTTATTGGGAGCACTTGCAGAAACAATATTTTGTTATTGTATAAAAGACAAAAGAATAATAATGTTAAATTTTGAGGACAGACCTAAAACCGAAAAAAAAAGTTTGCGATTCCCAAGAGGCAAGATTAAGGTATAATCCGTTTTAATGACCGCTACCAGTTCAAGTGGGTTGAATATTTATGTGTTCGAAAACATTGAGCGTTTGCAATATTATGGTTCCAATACAAAACTATTTATGAAAAGCGACAAAATAATTTTTCGAATACAACTACTTTTTTCCACCTTTTTTTTGTCATTTTGTCTGATTTTTGGGAAACGTGAGGAACACTGGTCTTACCGGCTTAAGAAGTTTTTCAAGTTTATGATACGTTTATACAAGAAAAAAAGGGAATTTCCACATCGTAAATTATTTTCTCTATATATAATGCAATAAAATTTAAAACTCGAAATTAGACATCTGTATTATAAAGGGTAAAAAAAATGTCCAATTTTTTTTTCAATAACATTCTTGACTTCTAATATTTTCATTATATATAAAAATAAACACATTTTTTTTAATAAAAAATTTATTAAAACGAAAAAATTAATAATAAAATATAAACTTTTTATTTATTCTCTATTAGTTATATAGATATGTTAATATTAAAGAAAATAAAGAAAACTAAAAATTGATGATGGTATAAATAATGAAAAAAACTTATCGTTTTTCAAAAAAAGGATATTAATTTTTCTTTCGTAATAACAAAAGACAAACAAAAAATTGTGATTGCTTTTTTTCTGGTTATGAATAATTTTTACAAATATATCAAACAGAAAAGATTTACGTTTAAAATTTGAAAAAGGAAATACGATCAAGTGAAATTAAATTAACAGTCGTCATTCTTTTCGAACTATATACTTTTAATATAATATATATAAATATATATATGAATTTTCTAATATTGTAATTGAGAATTAGACTTTAATTTCAAAGAAAATTGGTTACAAATTAAATTAGAAATAAAGTAAGTAAATAACATGAAATTTACCTCATTTTTTTCTCATTTATTTTTATTTATTTGTTATAATTTTCCATTTCTTTTTTAATAAAAAATTATCAGAAAAACCGTTAATAAAATAGTACAATATTTCAATTATTCCTTCTCACTATTTCATTAATTTTTGCTAGAAAAATATATTTTAATATTGTTATACTTTTATAATTATTATATTTTTAATAATGAGATGTTGTTAATTCTACCCTTTACGATCTGCCTCAATTTTTTTCTGCCCTTTCGTCCTTACAATTCAATTTATTTCTTCAAATTTATCAAACCCAGTAAACTCCTGTATACTCACCCCTTAAATTTCTCTACTATTTAAGTGATAATAACCCATATAAAATCTTATCACACATTTTCCTAATGACAGTATCAATAATAAATTGTGACTTTTAAAGATAAGATTTCTATCTTAAATGAAAGTTTGTTTAATTCTGTTTACAAAACCCTTAGGGTGTCTAATATTTTATACAAAGTTCGAAAAATTTTGATTTGGTATATTTGGTCAAACTTTTCATCAACAAATTTGAAAATTAGGAATAATTTTAATTAATTTGGTTTAAAATTTAAAAGTTCGCATTCATGTAAAATTCTTATTGCTTGTGGTTACTTTGAATAATTCAGTAACCGCAAGTGATGACTGAATTATCGCAGTTTCGATAATAAATTGAAGAATATAGTTTGATCTTATTTCTAAAGATAAAAAATAATTTAAATATAATCCACGTTACTTTGTTTTATAATTACACAATTTTATGTACAATTACTTTAGAAACAAATAAATTTAGTTAAAAATTCTACTAACTTGACGGTTTACGCAATTACGTATTGACATGACACTAAAGCACTTTTCTTACAAAGGGGAGTTAAGTGGCGCCACCATAAATTGAGTTTTGCGGGCAAACTAAGAGCAGATTAATTTTAGAAGGCAGATCGAGGGTAATAAACAAAACAAGAAAATAAATAGATAACTAAACTGAAAAAAGAAAAAGGAGTAAAAACTAAATCGACCTAGAATAGAATATATATTGTGAATTGGTTACTAATTACTAATTAATAGAATTTTAAACAAAACAAAAAAAATGATGATACCACATGGTCACATATCGTTCGATTACAGCAAGTGGTTCACTCTCGCGTCGACTCTCCGTTCTACATTATCGACAATATATTGTCCGGCGGGAAAAGGGGATTCATGTAAAACAAAAAACCGACCGAGTTATCAAAAATTATCAAAAAGAAAAAAAAGAAAAGAAAGAAGTAGAACAAAAAAAAGACGATATTTTCAACCACTGATTAAGAAGGAGACCTACGGCTGGGCAGAAAATTTCTCAACAACGCAGGCGCTTTTCCAAAGGAGCAAAACAAGACGCAAGTAGGTAAAGACGTGGAAAACGCCCACAACAACACAGACACAAATACCATTGATCCAGTCCAGACTTATTTCAGTTTCCGCAAAGTTGCCGTGGAGTAAGGATTGGTGGCGTTTCTGGCGGTCAATTCTCTCTCATGCAAAATATTTAAGCTTCTAAAGTTTCAATCTGTCGAGGACAGAATTTATTATTGTCGAGGACAAGTATTTATTTTTAAAGAGAAAAAAAGTGTGTTTTCTTTTAGATAATCGACGAAAAATTGGAAAATCTTTTTTCCTTTTTTATTCAACAAGTAATAAGTGACTTATCGTTGATTCATTACATTCATTACCTGTCGCTGTCGGAAAGGGAATAGGTTAGGTGTGAGAGGAAGAGAAAAAAAAAACAAAAACCAATCTCTTGGCAGCATTGCCACAAAGGAATAAATATTACCCAGACAAAAGTTGCACACGAGTATTCTCTCATGTTGTTGGGTTGACTGACTCATATTATGAAAAGATGGATCTACCAACTATAGTTTATAACTCGGCGAGGGACGGTAGAAGAAGACGACTCGAGGTGAGTTTTTATTTTTCCACAAAACTAGCACTTTAAATTTTTGACAATATGACAATGGAATTCGGGAAATTTAGAAAATTATCCCCCCTCTCTCTAATATAATACTGTGATTTTTATTTTTGTAATTCGCTTTGAAATTGGCCTCCTTATAAATAGGCCAATTTTTCTTTTTCTAAAAGAGAAGAATGAAACTCAATTTTATTATTAGATGTTTTGAAAGGACAAATTTCTTAATTTTATGATGATAGAAGACATTTTTTCGAAAAATTATAATTTTTCTGATGATAAAAGGATTTTTCCAATAAGAAAATTATAAATTTTCCTAGAAACATTAGTTTTTTTAATTAAAAAATAGATCTTTAAGTAGATCTAATTTTGTTATAAATTTTAATTTATTCTATTGAATTTGATTTAATACAAAAAAATTTCATTTCTTTGAGGAAAATTATTCCTTTCAAATAAATTATTTAATTCGAATACGTATTATTAGTTGCTTCAAATAAATATTATTTCGCTCAAATAAATATTTAGTTGCTTCAAATATATTATTTCATTCAAATAAATATTTATTTGCTTCAAAAACAATTATTTAGCTCAAAATTAAATTATTAATTTTTAATTTATTTCCAAATGAAATTTATTTATTCTTCAAAAATAAATATTGATATTTTTGTATCAAAAACAATTTTTTTTATATGCGTCATAAAATATGTTCTAGGCAACATTTTTATTTGTATAAGCAATTATAATAATTTATTTGATTTAAATAATAATTGACTCACAAAATAAATATAGAAGTCAGTAAATTTATTTATTTTTATTTTATGTATAATGAAATTTCATTACATTCAAATTAAAACAAAATTCATTTGAAACAAATAAAAATATGTTTAATTAGCATCCAAATAAATAAATTTCTTTGAAAATTTGTTTAAAAAAATAAGGAAAAAAAAATTTCTGGAACTTTAAAAACCTTATACATAGCATAAAAAATAGTAAATTAAAAAAAATATTGTCTACTTTTAAAATTCCGCATTAAAAACTAGTTTTTTTAAAATATTTTTAAAAATATTTTTTGGAAAATGTTGTTTATTTTTTTAAATATTTAATTTGGTAGCTAATATATTTAATTTAATAAAGAAAAGTAAAAAATATCCACGACGGAAAACTTATTTTTAGTATTTAAAACTTTTTATTTGAAAACGAGAAAAACATTAGAGAAAGTATTTTTTTTTAAAACGAAAAATATAAATTAAACAATCATTTTTGTTAACAGAGAAAATCTTTTGAGAGTATTTTTTCGATTAAAAAAAATCTATTGTTAAAATGTTTTTCGTTTTCACAAATAAAAAGTTTTTAAAAATATCCGTTAGTTGGTACAAATTTTTTCAAAAAATTACTCCGGCATATCAAAATCGAAAATCTGACATATTTTGCAATTTATTCTTTTTATTTATTTATTTGTAAGCAACAATATTGTCTTAATAAAAAGTGTAAATTTTCTTTAATAAATAAATACAATTATAAACATTTCATTCATTAAATACGTGAAAAATAAATTGAAGACAATTTTTCATTTAAGTTACTGATTAAAAAATTGCTGCGTGTAAAATTTATTTTGCATTTTATTTTGTCTTAGCCGTATACATCAAATAAGGAACATGCGATTGTTGATGTTCATTGTATATTGTTGCATATAAAGTAGTTTAACCTAAGAATAATGACTCGACAATTTACCTTAATATGGTAAAAATTAATTTGCAATTTCAATGTCAGTGATAATCTTTTTGTTATTGTTATTATCAATGTAAATAATGATAAACGTGTAAAAAGAACCTGCAAAATTTTAAAATATAATACTTTTGAAAAAATTGTATTATTTCTATTTTGTTTTACTAATTTTTTCTTATAAAAAAAATAATAACGTGTGCGCAATAACAGTGACAATTGTTTTGAACATGCATCATTCGAGTATCGCGAGAAGCTTCTATAGATATGCTTCTCGTGATTCATTTATCAAACAATAAATTATTACACAGCTTTTAAGTTTATATTTACAATTTTTTTCTATTATTTTTATTTTATATTAAATAATATTTGGGGACATTTATATTAAAAGTAAAATAAACAAATTAAAGAATTGTAATTTTTTTTAAATTGCTACAATTCTGCTTTTTGTCAATGGATTATTTTATCTTCTTAGGTTTTCGAGTATTTTTTATAATTATTTTTATTTATTTACCATTTTTACTTTTTTTTTTGTATTTTTTATAATTTAATAAAATATTTAAATGGCATTTTGGTCTCTTAAATTTATCATCATTACACTGGAAAAAATTGATTTGATTTAAATAATACATTACTTAAAAACTATAAAATAAATATTTAGGTATAATAAATACTAATTTACAATTTTAACTTGAAAAAATATTACTTGCTTCTTGAAATAAAATATTATTTACATCAAATAACTACTGAAATAAAATATTTTTTGCTTTAAATAATTATTACAATGAAATATTATTTGCTTTAATTAGAGAAAATTTTTTTTGTTCAAGTAGAATATTTGTTTGAATCAATTGCGGAAATTGTTTCCAAGTAAATATTTATTTCACCAGCCAAGTAATCGATTAATTACTTGAAAATATTTTTAATCTACAATCCGAGATTATTTTTTTCTGATTTCGCATAAAAAATAAGGAAACACGTGTTTTTTTATTTTCCCATTAGATAAAAACTAGAAAAGTTATAATTTCCTTGTGGCGCCACCTATTATTTCAATATGATGTCGATTCTGTAAGAGCGACAAAATTTTATGTCCAGTGGGGAAAATGGTGATAAACCACTTTCTCCAAAAGATTGACATTTTTATTCATCATTTGTTCTTATTCTCAAGAAAAAAAGTAATATTATTTCGATAAAATTCAATGCAAAATATAATTTTCAAAAAAACAGTAATAAATTTTTATACTTTCTGTAAAAAAATACGGTTTTAAGTTACAAACCAAATGAGAAATTGTCACAACAGGAAAAACGTGTACATTAAGGAAAACTTTGGAAATCTGTTTTTTTAAAGTAATAATACAAATCAATTATAAATCAAACGACTCCAGCACAGCAATTGTGTCGTTTTTAATTTAAACAATTACATTTGACAATTAAGTTGATAATTTAATTTACTTACCAAAAAGCAACGATTTGACGAAGAGCTCTTGACCGCTGGAATAATTATTGACAATACGACTCTTTACTATTTACCGATAATGAACACTGGCAGCGCTACAATCGCATCACGTGACTGTTATTTAAATTTAAATTCCACAAAATTTAGAATACAAACTCTAAACTTTACAAAAATTAATCAATAATTATTATTTATCATTAATTACGGATGTTAATAATCAAATTGTAATAAAAAATAAATATTCTTCTGCTGTTTGCATGAAAAAAGTAATTGATTACATTTTTAGAACAACTGTCTAAATTCGAATTAGTAAAAATGTTGAATAATTTGAATTAGTGACTGACTTTTTGCTTTTAAATTAGTAATTTTACAAATAATTTAGTAGAAATCACTATTTATTAGTAAAATTTACTAATTCAAAAGCAAAAGGTCAGTCACTAAGTTTCTTTCTTATTTGTTATAATGAATGCTTATCATATAAAAGTTACGTGATAAGGGTCGTAGGATGGTTTTATTTAAAACTCACAGCCATAAGTTATTATAGAATTCTTAAGTAAGCATGAATCGATTTATTCATGTCACTATTGTGACATCAGTTTCACTTGTATAAAAAAAATTGTTTGTTCTTTTCTATAAATATAACCAAAAAAAAATAATGAACTATAGATTTTATCAGAATTGTTGTAATTTTGAACGTAAAAGTTCAATTCAATTTAATACCATATGCATGCGTATCTCTAAAAATATATATCTAAAAATAATATCTAATCGCGAGCTATATTGATTTTCCTTCAAATTTGTAAATTTATTTGCTGACAATTTGGATATAAATAAATATTTTTCTAATATTCAATTACATTCCTTTTTATATTACATTTATATCTATTTGTTTCCTACTAACTATATTTATTTTATTTTTATATTTTTATTAAAAGAAATGTGACGCACTCCGAACAAAGGTGCTTAATAAGCGAAAAATTGTAGGTTATGTTTGTAATTTTCGGAATGAAAACGCCCACAAGGAGAATCAATTCTCAATATATAAACTATAAGGATTCAAGTCTTTATTACATCAAAAATTATTAATAAATTATTAATATAAATTGATTTTAATTTTTAAATTAAGCACAGATAGTTTTAACTAAGGCAAAAATAACACAAACATAACCTTAAACCTTCTTCGGAGCGCGTTACATTTATATATTAAATATTATTATTATTGACTTATTAACCTTGACTTGGAGTGATCGTTAACTTCAATTTTAATTATTTATAAATATTAATAACAAAAGAAGAAACTTGAATATACAAACATAAAAATTGTTTTTAATTTAAAAGATCTTTAAAAAAAAGTCCATAATTGTGTTGAATTAATATAATATATTCGAAAAAAGTGCTTCATAATCATGATTGAATAAAAAAAAAAAACGTTTTTGTATAAAATAATCCGATTATCATTGTATCAAAAAATGAAATGCAAATGTATCTTGGAATTATAATATAATTAATCATGATTAAAAGCATCCCTACAAAAATAAAGCGCACAACTATAGTCACTTTGTCATAATTATATTATCGATTGAAACCTTTGTTTAACAAAGTAATATTAGTTTGAAATTAAAACATCATTATAGAAATTAAAATTTTAAAAAGAAAAAAAAACATTACTAGTTCTTTCTAAACATTTCTATATTAAATAAGTATTTTATTTCATTTAGATTTAATTAATACATACTTTTTCATGAAACTTTTTTAAAATTATTGTTTGGTAATTATTTTCTTACACTGTTAATAAGATTTTTCGGGTGAAATTTTTTGATCTTTAATCTTTAACTTTTCTTTAATTTTTTTTCTTTGTTGACTTTAATATTGTTAATAAAGCGACAAAAATTATTTTTTATGAATAAAATGCCTTCGAAAATATTCATATAAATTGTGTATCGTATTTAACATATTATTGATGAAAAATGCAACATTTTTTTTTGTATAAAATAGAAAAAATTCCTGCGACTAAAATTCAGCGTAAAAAAGTATTAATTAAAAGTAAAATATTTCTTATAATTAATTAGTTTATATATTAATTTTCAAGGTCGGGTTTAAAAATAGCAGTTTTTCTAAGGAGCAACAACACTTTTGATTCTTTTCTTGTCTCAATTTGATATCCTTAGAAAAACTGTGGGAATATTCTAAAACTGTAAAATATAATAAAGGGTAAATTAATATACAAATTTAATATAATAATTATTACGAATTATCTAATCGTTCCCTAGCAGAGTTAGTCCCCCATTTTCTCATAGTTTTAATTAATTTTTAATAATTATTAAAATAATTAAACATATAATATATAATGAAATGTTGACTGAATTGTCTTTCAAATGAGCAAATTAATTTATAAAATATAATATATTAGGCACTGTAAAAAAAGAGTATATATTTTTTTAAATGTAGAATATAATATATACAATATATAGGTGTAAGATAATGGAAATTTAAATATTCCCAAGATAAGAATAGTATTATAATAAATTAGTATACCTCTTTTTCGTGCTAATAATAGGCAATGGGAAGTAAGTTGCGCAAATCATTTATTGAATAGGTCAACCATGGTTCATATACACATAATAAACACTTGGGTAAAACCCGAAACAATTAACCCCATGTCAAACGCAATAATGTCCGGACAAATTGAATGGGACGTACGATTTTCTTATAACAAAGACATCGAGATAAGAAACTCTATATATATTATTGCATCCCCAGGTTAATTAGAATTGATAATTATAATTATACATTCTTTTGAAACAAATTAATTTCATTCCAATTTCTATAAATAAATGCCTACATTCATTTTTATTTGCAAAAATCCTATCATACTTGAATTAAAATTTTAGTAGATTAGTGATACGTTTTCCCGCATAAGACGCATTCTTAGCGCGGTCCCTACAGAATCGTATTAACCGGGTTCTACTGTATACAAAATTCTTTAAAAATTTTATCAAAATACATTTTTCTTATATTTTTGCTTTTCTACAAAGACGTTAAAAAAAATATTCTTATAATTCAACCGCAAAAGCGTTAATTTTAACACGAAAATCTTTGATTCAAAGAAGATTCTCGATTCAATCGTAGAATTTCTTTGTATATCAATAAAAAAAAAAGAAATAATTCTTTTCATTATAAACAAATGAAAGTGAATATAATAAGAGAGTTTCTTGAAACATAAAATCTTTTCTTCTTGATAGAATAATAAAAAAAAGAACCTGTTATTGTTTCTTTGAAGTCTATAAAAAAGTTGATCAAACCAAAAAAGTTTCAGTAGAAATTGAACTTTTTTCTCTTTAATATCCAAATGAAAAAAGGAAAAAACATACCTTAGGTATAAGAAAGAATGAAATTGTACCTTATGGGTAAGAACAAGAATACGCATATACATATGAGGTGTATAATTATATACCCGCATTATATTTTTTCAACGAACATCAATCGATTTTTCTTCCCCGAAGTATAAATTTGAGTTTAGCATATAGAGACCGATTTAAACATTCATTTCACGCATAGGTCAAGTTCAGTTATTCAATCTAATAATATAATAATTATAATTATATATATTAATAATCTTATGAATTAATAAATTTTACTAATAAATAATAATTTCTACTAATTTATTAGCAAAATTTACTGATTCAAAAGCAAAAAGTCAGTCACTAATTCAAATTAGTAAACATTTTTACTAATTCAAATTTAGAGAGATGGTAATAATTATATATTTATAAAACATTCTCGAGTGCAATATTTATTTCTCAAAAGTTGAATTTCGTAAAAATAAGTGTGACTATATTTTTATAATGTAATCATTGTTGCAGAAAAAAAAAACACTTCTTTAAAATTAGAAATTTCCTTCGTAAATTAGGTCATACTATTCTTTATATTCATTTGGCTACTGTCCAAAATTTATAAAATCAATATATTCAAGTTTTCTTTTTTATTCTAAATGATAAAGTGCTTTTTGTATTCGATATAAATTTTTCATAATCGGTAAATTTAATAGACGTGTACAATATTTTTATTTACAAAAGAAGATTTTTTTTTAAATATAAATGTATAAAATTAATAATTAATTTATTTACTTTTAATCCTAATTTTTAAGTTTTGGTAAAATATATATTTTTTATTTATATATTTATTTGTTTATATTATTTTATTTAATATAATATAACGCATAGATTTTTCAAATTTCGTTTAAAATTATAACTATATATAAATAAAAATGAGTAAAAAATAAATTCAATTCCAAAGGGTAATTAATTAATAAAAATGACAAAGTTGATTTAAATGTTTCTATTATTTCTTATGCAATTCAAGATTGACGAACTCTCATTATTCTCAACTTTCATTAAGCAAATCTGTTATGATATTCATAGCCAAAGGCAGTGCTTTATTATTTCTTATACACTTATTTTTTTTATTTTTGCAAAAAAAGAGAATCAATCATATAAAGAAAAGAATTAAAAATTAAAAATTTATAAATTGCTCATCACCTATTTTAAAAAATAATCTCAAATTTATTTTATTATTTTGTTCTGTAATTAAATACACCTATAATTATATATAAAATATGACGCGCTCTCACGAAAAGTGCCTAAAGAAAGAAAAAAATTTATAATTTTTGGAGTAAACATAGAAAATTATTTATCTTCAATATTTAAAAAAAACATTTAAAATAAATTTCATAAATTTAAAATACATGACGACTGACGCGCTCCCAGGAAAGATAGAGGCAAGCGAATTATAGGTTATGTTTGGTGTTAGATTTATCTTGATATAAAGTTAATTTTTAATTATTTAAATTTGATTCCAGTGTTTATGGAATATTTCGGATGTAATGAAGAATTGAGGATCAATAATTTACAGTAGTAACTGATTCTATTTCTGTATTTTTACCCCGACAATTATAAACATAACCTCAAATTTGTTGCTTCTTAAGTTCTTTTCTTGAGAACGTATATTTCTTGCGCAAAATACGTATAAAATAAATATGTATCTAATATAATATTAAATAAAAAATATAAATGTTGAAGAGAAATGATTGAAAAAAATGATAAATTAACAATTTTCCTATATAAGTAGGCAAATGAAAATTAACAGACAATCTGGGTTGAGTTCTTATACATATATATGTATACGCGCGTGTCAGTGTCGTACGTCCCAATTACCAAAATAAATTCATGTTGAAAATTTTGTAGTCACTTCTCCGTTTCCCTTCAGTCTACATTCAATTGTATGTTTTCCAAAAAAGAATGACTAATTGCTATAGATATCATTTTATTATTACTTTTTTTTCAAATAATTAATATTTCGCCTTTTTTATATATATACAGGTAACCTCGCTTTTTTCCTTTTCTAAATTCTCAAATTGAGACTATCTAAATTTAAATTAGTAAGAATTTTTACTAATTTTCCGCTAATTTTAATTAATGACTGACTTTTTGCTTTTATTATTATTTATTAGTAAAATTTACTAATTCCAAAGCAATTTATGTTTTCAAATAAATAAATAATTCAAATTAGTAAACATTTTTATTAATTCAAGTTTAGAGAGGAGAATATCCTCTTAATAGCACTTTTAAAAAAAGAAGAAAATAATAAATAAATAAAAATAATTCCTTTCTTACTTTCTAAATTTACTTATTCAAAAGCAAATTATGTCAAAATTAGTAAAGAGTTTTTTATTTATTTATTTTATTAGAGAGTGAAAAGACGTATTTATATTGTTAATGGAGAGAAATAATTTTCTAAAATTTAATTAAAATTAAGAGGTTTAATATTTAAAAATTAAAAAATTTTTTAAAAAATGTTAACAAAAAAATAAAAAATATGAAATAATAACAGAAATGGAAAAAATGTCGAAGAATTTGAAGAGTACGATTTAGATTAAGGCATTTTGTCAAATGACGCGGTTTATGATTAAATTGTTGAAGCACGTGTACTTATATATGTGCTATATGTTTATTTCAGCTTAGATAATTATTACGCGCGAGAACTTGATTTATGTAATCTAAATTTTACGTAATATGGCAATACTGAGCTCATCTAGTTTTTTTAATTAATAAAAGAAGATTCTTCGTCATTATTTTTCTTGCGCTGTTAATACTTTTTTATTTTCCTTTTTATTCTCTTTTCTATTTTCTTTTATTTTATAATATAAATTTTCTTATGATTATTCAAAAATAATAGAAATCATATAAAAATATGTAAGTCATCGATTTTTGTTGTCATGTTCCTTGAAATTAAATATTAATAATATAAATGTACGTACATACGTATATTTGTCATTTGTTGGGAAATAGTTTCTTTAACTATAACGGTATTAAAGAAATTTCGAAACGCTCCAGTGATTACTACAAGTCACTCTCATAAACTCTCGACTTGCCACTTGCCAGAGGTCAAGTTTAAAGATCTTTTAAAGATCTTTTATATATTATCAAAAATGTATTCAAATGTATTTAATTATTAATTAATTATAAATGAATTTAGAAGAAATTCATTATTGAATTATTGAACCGTAGAGAAATAAAATAAAATTTTAAATATTTTGGTATAAAATTTATGAATATAATATAATTAAATTTTTTTCTGAAATTAATTAATTGTCAATGAAACGACGATCACTAAATGCAGAGATGCAGCAGTAGGACGTTCGCTTCTTTGTTTTAGGGGGCCAAGTGTGTATTTTTATCGGATCGCATTCATTGCATTGCTCGCGAACAAATTGCACGCGTATGATTCGCGCAAGCATTCGGAAAAAAAAATTTTATTTTTTTAAATTTTGACACTCTTCAAATTTTAGATTAAAGAAGCTTGAAAAATTTTTTTTTTTTTTTTTTTTTTTGCGCAAGCATTCGGAAAAAGTGACATCACACATATTAAATTAAAAGTTTGTACTTTTCTTTACGCTTCAAAAATTAGTATTAAAAAAAATTTTACAATTAACAACAACATTACATTTAATATAAAACTTTTAATATCATTATTATTATTATTTTTATTATCATTATCACCACCTGTAGTATTATTAATATTCTTTTTATAAACATTTTTTTTCAAGCTTCTTTAATCTAAAATTTGAAGAGTGTCAAAATTTAAAAAAAATTCTAGATTTTGACAAATGACTGAAGAAAAATAGTTTGACATTTAACACGTTAACTGTGCGATATTCAAGGAAAAACCTTGAAAAGAGTAATGAACTCGAACTTTTGTATTTATATATATATACAAAAATCGAAGAGGACAAAATGAATCTATAGCAAGATTAATGGATTTATTCCGAATAGAAAAAAACTAGTTTTATTTAGTATTGAAAAATTTTGTCTTTGCTTAGTCTTTATATTAAAAAATAATTTCTACCACAAAAATAAAAAGTCCAATTTTATTTCAAAATTTTCTTTTTTGATTTCAAAAATAAAGAGAAAATTAAAAAAGAAATTATTTTTAAACAAAATAAATTTCGAATTAAGGAGAAAAAATTTTCCGCTTGATAAATTGAAAATAACGATAAATGAACAAAAAAAATCACTTATACTAGAACGTTAGTGGAATGAGTTATGATTTTAAATTATTAAAACATGAGAGAGTGACGCGGAAGAATTATTGATAAGCGTACATAAATACTTAAAAATGAATAACCAGACAGAATTTTTTTTTTTTTTTTTTTTTTTGCAAATTGTCTAATAATGTTTCTTCTGATGATAAGTGATTTTTTTTCTTTTTCTTTTTTGATATTAATTCAATTTAAATTTACCGCTCAAATTTTCTATTTTACCGATAGTTCACAGATTGGTGACTCAATGAATTTTTTTCGCTAAAAATAAAAAAAAATTTGGCAGCAACGAAAATTTGAATTAAAAAATAAAAATAGAAATTCAATTAGCGCAATATAAATTAAAGATTCGAATGATCGAGTATAAAAAAAATTAGTGAACCACTTCTTCCGAAATAAATAAGTAAATTTAAATAAGATCAATTATCAGACCGAGTAGAACAAGTGGACTAGAAGTACAGTTTCAACTCAATAAATACATGCAAATCGAATGATACTCAATAATTAAGCACTAATGAAACTGTAGCACAAAATGATTTTTCAACTTAATTGATCTTTGTCTCTTTTCTCGTATTTTTCTTTACCTAATTTCAGTTTTCTGTATAATTCATTTTTAAATATTTTCTTGCTATTTAATTGCAAGTAAAATTTAAGTAAAATTTAAGTTTAATTCAATTTTACTTCATTTTTATTCAATTTAAAAAAATCTAATAAATAAAATTAAAAAAAAACTCTTAATTTAAAAATCTTTTCAATTAATTTTTTTTCATTTACATAAAAACAATCTATTTACTATGTATATTTTTATCAAACAGTTAATTGAGAGAACGTTTTAACAATTTATAATAAAAAGGTAATACTATTTTCAATCGATATTGTAATTCGAATAAAAACAAAAATCTCTGTTTTTCTCAACAAAAAGTGATTCATCAGTGACGTTGTATTTTATACAAAACAAGATGTTTTTCATTTCTGAAAAAGGATTTCCCTGATAGTAGAAAAATTTCTTGATATTAAAAAGAAGGGAATTTTTCCCCTCTATTAGGAAACAAAAAAATATAAATAATTTATTAAAAAATTTTAATTTGACGCGTAATTCGACGCGTTTAAATCTATGAGTCATGCGATATGTGACATACACGTGGGGGAATAATATCGAGATGAGAATTTTTACTATTTAATTATAATTACGATTTGCTCATTTGCATTACTTGAAAATATATATCAAAACTGGTGTCCTTGAAAAATGGTTGGAGAATTTGTATATACCCTTTGGCATTGCAAGATTGTCTTAATGAGATGTTAAGGTCTCACAACATTGCGTAATACTTAATCTTCATTTCTTTTCTTTTTTTCAACTATTATGCAGTTTCTTCCTACTTTTTACCCCTTTAAGGTTTTTCTTCTACTTTTTACTTATTGTTATTTTTTATTTTTACTTAAGCTTACGGCAATCTTACTATATTATTGCAACAAGCTTGCAAAGCTTTAATAGCAAGCCTACCTTCCCTCAAAGCACGTCACATATTTAATATAATGAAAATTTATTTTCTCTTATAAAAAAATTGCTTTCGTAATTTAATACATTTTTCTGCTATAAAGCACTTCGATAAAAATTGTTTATTGATACTAAAAATAAACCGAAAAGAGAATTAGAAAGCTATCGATATAAGTATTGCCATTATGCCGCATTAGATATCAATAACGTGCAATTTATTATAATACTTCCATAAGTGACGGAAACAAAATTCAAGCAATTGTTGATATTTCTGAATTAATACACTTGAGTGCAAATTAATTAATTTCTTATTTCCTTATGTAATATTGATTAAATTTTGATAGTCTAAGTGTGTTTTTATCAATACTGTAATAACATTTTTTATATTTTTTTTCTGTTTCAGGTAAGACGACGTTTTTAAAAACCTCACGACGACTCTTAGATGATAAAATTTCCATTTATTATAAGTATTATGAAACATTAGTAGCTGTTTCATCGTATTTACAATTAAAATGAATGTACCATTTTGTAAAATAATCCGTTTAAGGAAAAATCCAACAGAAAAAGTTTAATACATCAGTTCAAGTGAGTTTTGCAAGAAAATGTATTTTGTCTCTTTTTCAATTTTTTTAAATAATTTTTTTAAATATTAAATACCTATACAGGGTTGCCACGCAATCTGGAAACCTGGAAAACCTGTAAATGTCAGGGAATTTTATAAAACTTGAAAAAACCTGGAAAAGTCAGGAAACTTTGATCGGAATCCTGGACAATTATTCTTTTCTAAAGTTATTGTGCTTATTCTTGAAATCTAATTTCACTTAAATATTTCACAATTCATTCAATTTTCAAAGAGCTGCGTTTACAATTTTCATAAATAGGTGAACTTCAAAAGGTTTTAATTTGAAATTTTACAAAATTTCAATTTTAAATTAATTAATTAAATACTAAAAATTTGCCAGGAATTCTATTATTTACAAATTCTTTATAAATTTCTTCGCATAATAATTCAATTATTTTCATGAAGAATAATATTTTTTACCAGAAATTCAATTATTTTCAATTATTTTCATAAATAATAAAAATCATCGCAGAATTTCAATTATTTTTAATACAATTTTAATGGAATTTCTCGAAAAATGTAATTATTCTTAAAAATTTTATTATAATTCATCAAAAAAAAAAAAAATTCAATTATTTTAAAAAGCCTTCCTATAATTTATGTATTATTTTCAAAAATTTTAATGAAATTCTTTTTAACAATTCAATTTTTTTTAAAAATAATTTTAATAAAATTCTTCGTAGAATTAAATTAATTTCAATAATTTATCAAAATTCAATTATTTTAAATATCTACGTATTTCAATAAAATGTCATTAAAAGAATTCAATTATTTAAAAAGCAATACATAATTAAAATTCGTCTCAAGAATTCAATTATTTTCAAAAGTAATAAAATTCTTCACAGAAATTCAATTATTGTCAAAAGTTTAAAAAAAAATTCTCGTCAAAATTTCAATTATCTTTATAAATAAATAATAAAATTATTCTTCAAAATTCAATAATTATTTTGAAAAAATTTAATAAAATTCTTGGCAAAATTTCAATTATTTTCAAAAACTTTTCTCAATTCAATCAAATTTTTTTTTACAGAGATTTAATTACATTTTTAATGCAATTTTAATCTAATTTCTCGAAAATGGAAATTATTCTTAAAAATTTTATTAAAATTCGTCAAAAGAATTTTAATTATTTAAAAATTTGTTGATAAATTCAAAAGCAAAAAGTCAGTCACTAATTCGAAAATAGTAAACATTTTTACTAATTCAAATTTAAAGAGAAAGTATTATAGCGTGAATTTTTAGAAATAATTGAATTTTGAAAAGGTTTCAAATTATAATCTTTGAAAGTTTGAATTTTTCATACTTTTAACTGAAAATTGTGTAGATTTAATTTTTTTTAAAGTTTAATGCAACTTTTTTGAAATTATTTCAAGTTTTTATTTTCTAATATATATTTAATTAAAGAATTTCCGAATAATCGATGAAATTTCGTAAAATTGAATTTGTAAACAAAAGAATTTGAAAATTTTCAAAGAAATTTTTCAAAAATTATTAAAAATGAATGAATAATTAGTTTAAAGAAGAATTTTAGTTAAAAATTGTAGAAAATAATTGAATTGAAATGAGAATAATTTTGACAAAGTTACAGTAAGAATATTCTTATAAAATATAAAATAATGATTTTATCAGTCGGCATCTTTAATTATTTATTATAAAACATGAAGACATCGATTGCTCCGAGTCGAAGACTCTGAGTGATTGATATCTTCATGTTTTATAACAATTTTTTGAAAATTGTTTAATTTGAATTTGAATCTTTTGAAGAATTTTAATTCTTATGGAAAAATAATAATGATTTAATATTTATTGAAAAAAGAAGCAATGGAACATTTTTCAGAGTAATAATTTTGAAACTGATTGAGAATATTCTTTAGAGTCAAGAAGTAAGAATTTTGTCTGGAATTTTAATTTTGTCAGGGAAAAAGGAAATTAAATGTTTGTTGGCAACAAATGTAGTTTTAAAAACCTGGAAAAATTCCGTTTTTTAACCTCGAAAAGCTGGAAAAGTCAGGGAATTTGAAATGAGCAAAAGCGTGGCAACCCTAAGACTATAAATTTTTGTATTTAAAAAAAAAATACGAAATTGAAAAGTATTCTTGAATGGGGTATAGAAAATTAATTTTTTTAATTATTATGATTATAATTTTCGGTTTTTACCAGAAATAATGATGTAGAATTATTTCTGGTAAAACCCCGAAAAATCCGCAATTCATTTCCTGTATATTTCAGTACAAAAAGAATTCTTAAATATTTTACCTCGTGGTTTTTTCTTAAAATTTAAATATTTTGTCAAAAAAAAAAAAAAAAAAATTGAAAAACTGCCTTTTTACTCGCACAACAGGTGAAACCGGACTGACGCGTACGCGTAAATATCGTCAAGTCAACTTTCTCGTCGAATGCATCTTGGCAATAGAATCGCGAATCTCTTTCTCTTTTGATCAAAACCTTGAGAGCTCTAGTAGTTCTTGTTCCTCTATTAAAAGATTTACCTGCGGACCTCTTGCCAGTTAATTTTACAAACCAAACGCCATAAGATCAGTATAAACATCATCTAGTTTTGTGTATTTATATCATTTTGTGTATTCTTCTGCCCAACAAGTAAAAAAAGGAACATATTTTTTTGTTTCAAATTTTTGAAAAAGGAGGAAATTTTGAACATTTTTCCTTTCGAAAAGAAACGAAAATCTCGACCAAAATAGAAGAAATTTTCTTTAAAAGTTTCAGACGAATGGCGTTTGTAAATTTTAATGGAAATCGAACAAGGGTGAGTGAGAAAAATATTCTTTTCATATACGCGTGAAATGCATTTGGCGTCTGCAAACACTCAATTCGATATTCACAATGTTTAATATTTGTTCAATTTCCGAAAGCATTTGCTTGTTTTCTTTTAAAATATAGAGGAGCGAATTAAGTTCCGCTTATTTCGAACTGAATCAGGATTGCCATGGATCATAGGGAAATCAGGGAAATTGCAAACGTTCAGAAATTATCATTATTTGAAAACGAAATCTTAATTTTATTTCTTCTTTCAGTTACTAATTGAATTTTAGTGAATATTTAGACATCTAGAAATTTTAATATTAATTGTTATTTGAGAAGTAGTGTTTGATAATTTGTAAAATTATTAAAAGCCTGTTTAAATATTATTATTAAAAACTATTTATACGAAAATATCAATTAAAAAGGCAAATTTTTATTCCAAAGGAACTTTTTTTCAACACGTATTGAATACTATATTTGCTTTGAACTTGTAATATTTGTTCTGAAATTTTATGTCAAATTTCTCGGCAAATGAACACTTTTAAAATACCGGACGTTGCTTGATTGCAAAATTACTTTAACCTAATACCAGAAAGTTAATGACTGCGATTTCGTATTTTAAGAAACGTTTTGAAAAAAAGGCATGTCGCCGACGAATCTATATACGTAGAGAAGAAGAAAAATTTATTTCACTCTGAAAAACTGAATTTCCTTCACTCTTTTAATAAAAATTTCACAATAATCGATCCACTTTCAACGAATTTTTAGAATTTCTAAATTTTGCCTTTCTAGAATTAATAATAGATTGAAAGTAAAAGAGAGAGAAATATTGGCACTCTGTATTGTTTCATATCTCACCTAATCATTTCATTTAATATAACAAATTTTTTCCCTGGAGGTTCAATTATATAGGTGATATTTATTATCACAATTGCGTTATTAAACTTATCCTGAAAACTAATGCTAAAGAACGATTATCTAAAATCCTAGATACCTTTTCCTTATTTTATTTTTCGAATTTAATAATCAATTTTTAATACAAGTTTATGTAAGACTAAAGTACCTAATTGTCTTTTTTCGGTTAGGATATCTTATAATTTAGTGTTTTCATTTTTTTTTTCATTTATTTAGTAATTTTATTACTTTTGAAAATAATTGAATTTCTGCAATTATTTCTAACTTTCCCAAAATTTAATTTTTTAAAATAATTTTAACTAAAATCCTTCTATAAATCCATTATTTTTAATAATTAATTAAATATTTATTTAAAAATTGTAATAATTTCAGAAGAATTTGAATTATTAAAATCTTTCAAAAATCTAATGAGTTGTTTAAAATTTCTAATTAAATTCATTCAAAATTATAATTTTATAAATTTCAAATTACATACAACTTTTTGAATTTCAACTATTTATGAAAATTTGTAAACGCAACTCTTTTAAAATTCAATTAATTTTGTATTTTTGTTGTTATGAATTTTAAAAATTTATTTCTTCTCATTACTTTTAATAAAAATTCCTGACTTTTCCCTGACCTGTGACAATCTGTGTCAATAATAAACTATAATAAATAAATATAAATAAATAATAAATAAAAATAAATAAACAGATAGATAAATATTCAAGTAAAATTAAGAAAGAGAAGTAAGCAATGCAGAAGAGCTTTCAAATGTTTACAAAATAATGTACTTGACGTAAAATAGACGCCAAGGATAAAATTTTGAATTTAACAGTTTTTCTCTCTTCTCCAATAAGTAATGTTTCCAAAAAATAACTAAAAGTGTTAAAATTCGTTTAAAAAAAGATTGAAAAAGATTGAAAAAGATTGAAAAAGATTAGAAAAATTGAAAAGATTTAAAATCACATAAATTTTGTTCTCCAGCGTCTCTTAGATGAGTTGAAAATCACCACATATTATAATTAGGTATACCTAAGCATGTAATTGGCAGATTGCCGTAGAATGTACAAATTCAAGTCTTTGGCACTGGTTATTATGTGGAGACAACGAATAATACGAATAATACGAATAATACCACTGTAAACTTGGTCGAGGACGGACCTGATAGCATTTTCTGTCTCACGTCAACTGTCTAATTATTATCACCTGCATAATTGACGCGCGTGTCCTATCTCAACCCACACTCGATTATTATTCTCGCGAAAAAAGGAAAACAAATTTTCATTTGTCACAAACGCATATTCTCTTTACGTGCGATAACGCAAGAGAACATTTATTTTTAGAATTATACAACTTTTTTTTTAATCTCATACTCTCAGCTTTTAAAAATATTATAATTCCCGTGAAATAATTATGAATTCCCACAACGAACTAGAAGACTATTATCAAATTGAGATTATATCCTTGGCATCTATTTCAGAATTGTAATTGAATTCAATTTTTTCACTTAGGTGACGAATCTTAAAATATGTAACGAATTTTATAGATATTCTTAATTTAGAATTTGTATTTAAAAAAATTTGAAAACATGTTCAAAAATCTTCTTTTATAATATATATATAAATATTGACGGAATGTACCGTTACACCTGTCCAGAATTTAATGGTTTTTTTCCCTACTATATATATGAATATTAGTTTCAAGGTAGACAACACACATCCAAAGTTTCAGATTGAAAGCAATTTTTTTTTTCTTTCTTTCTTTCTTTTTAATATTCCCAAGGAACATTAAATTTGAAATTTTATTATTTTTAGTGCAAAGTTTATTTTTACCGTTAGAAGAGAAATTGGAACACTAGGAAGAAATAGACAAGTGTTAAAGATTTCTTCGGTAAAATTTTTGCATATTTATAAGGCAAAGAGATACGCGGAATTGAATAATTAGAATATTTTGACAAAACTAATAACGAGAATTGCAAATAGAAAATAATTTAACATCGAATTTATCTATGTTTATTAATTTCTAGCAGTGTTATACTCAATCACTCCTATTTGCTATTGATGCAAAAAAAATAAAAGAAAGTAAAATAAAAATGCTAAAAGCTACAAATCTGTTAATCAAAATTTAACAGGAAAGGGAAATTAAAAGGAAAAAGGTAGGGAAATTTACTAATTAAATAGGATAGAAAATAAGCTTCCCTTTTACTAATAAATAGTTGCTCCATTCATTTCCCTCAGTGTGTTTGATATTCGAATGAAAAAGGAAACGAAGCCATGCGTGCGATAATTATCTTGTGATTATTCTCTGATCCGTTACAAGTTACACTTTATTACGACTCATTCATTCTCTGCATAAATAGTTATTTATGAATTAATCTTGATAATTCACTTTCGCATAATTGCAAGCACTAGTTAATTAAATGATTACGGCTTTATTGTAAATATAAACAGTGTTATTTTTTTTCTCGTACTCCATTCAAATTAAAAATTTGATCAAGTATTTAAGAGCTAATTTGTAGTCTGATTATTTGATATCCATTTAAATCTATTTGCTATTTTCTATTCTACTCTCCTCTCAGAATACCGAAATTATAGCAGTAATATTGATGATCTTTTTTGATCTTAATGACTATAGATTGACCGACCATGTTATCTAACCTTTATCTGTTTCACCTGAATATTTTAGGAATCGTTCTACAAATAAAATTCTGGAGAAAAGACTAAAAAAATTATTTACAAAATTATTTTGACTCTGAAGCATTTAGACTTACGATAAAAAAAAGTCAGAATTCAACAAGTTTGAAAGTTATTTTTCAATACTTGATTCTAAATTAGACGTAACCTTGTATATAACTTTAGGTTTATTTTCAAGTGAAACCTTGCATTCTTATAGTTTGAATTTCGATCAATTTTGTTACCCTGAATAAAAGTTATACAAACTATATAATCTGTAACTTATGCCTCCTCTCTATAAATGCGTAACTCACTGTTGCAAGGTTATTTGTAAACTAAAATCTACTACATTTGCAAAATTAAAATTAAAATCACTAACAAAGTTCAAGTTTACATCCGGTCTGGAGAAAAGTTTTTTTCTGTAATATTATTATTAACTATATTACTACTGTTATTACTCTTTAATGTATTTCTATTTTTGCCATAAAATAGATAATAAATTAAATATTTTTGCTCCACCTTTTTTTTGCAATTAATTCTTGGTCCCAACTAAAGAGTCTGATCCTAATTAACATCCTAAAATCCTGGCATTTAGATAATAAGCCGCACTTTCGGTACATGCCTCACACAATAATATAGGTGACACTCGTCTGCCTATTTTGTGCTCATAGTTCAATAGACCATGAAGAAGAAATTAATTTTTAATTCATAGCTCAGAAATTTACCTTAAAAACCCTTTAGTCCCCCTCTTTGTGGCAACACATTTTTTTAAGTTGCATTTGGTCCATATTCGTTGATCTACTAGCGACGTCTGATCGCAAAATCATCCCCTTTCGGAAGAGTTGGCAAATTTTGTTGTCAAATCTTTTTCATACAACCCTGGATTGTACGAAAGTATTTGGACCTTTTGGTCCAAGGACGACAAGACTAAGACTTGGAATAAATGGAGTTTGACCTATGAGGCAATTCCTACCCTTGAAAGAAAAATTGTGTTTATATACTCACGGTAAAGCAGCCATCGCCTCAATAGTTTTTCCTTGTAGCCTCTGGAAACTTCGTATGTTGCGTTGGTCTGATCGGTCTTTTGAAGGGATCCTTAAATAACGCTGATGTTTGCGCTCTTTTCTACTCTTCCGCTTGGTTCACTTGACTTTTGCAAAGCAGAGAACTGTTTCTAGTTGCAGTCTCTGAAGGCTTTGTCTTTCCGATGGAAGACTTTTATTAGAGCACTAATTTCTTAGTAGATCTTAATCATCTTTGCGACTTCCTCTTCGATCTTCCGCAGATAAATCCTGATTTTTTTTTATTTAACACACGATCCACATGCTTGGAATACCAGTTTCAAGGTACTGAAGAATTTCCAGAATCATTTCCCAAATTCCGTTGACTCTTCACAATCCATAATCTGCTGCTGCCAAAAATAAACGTTTAGAATAAATTTTTAATTTGTAGAGAATTTTTGATTCCATCCTTGCTGTTTGGATGTGCCTTTTAGCAGAAAGTTCTACCACCAGGACATGGTACACCTCAACTTTGCCCATTTACCTCTAGTTTCTAAATTCTTCGATGCAGTTTAGTAAAAAGCCAAACGCCAAGTTTGTCTAATATCCTTCGATATTGAATTCTTGAATTCAATGGCCACACCTCCGCTACTTAATTTTGTTTAGTAGCAATTGAAGAAGAAGAAGAAGAAAAATTCTTGAATTCCATTCTTGTTTGAATCGAGTTTAGTAAAAAAAAATCTCTCCACCAGAGGACAAGGCAAATACCAAGTTTGTCTAATGCACTCGAATATTGAACAAATCTGTAAAATTAGAAATACAATAATTAGTAATAAACTCCACATTTAGCATTTTACTACTATAATAATAAAAAAGCAAAAATTATAAATTCTGAACATAAAATTAAATGGTAAAACTATTATTATAATCTAAGTGCATCTTTTCAGGTTAATATCTAAAGGGGGAGATAAAGAAATATTATGCAAATTCAATCTTCAATTGCACGTAAACGGAACTTAAATTATGTTTGCGCCAATTTTATCCCAAGTATCACTACAATATTTCTCTAATTATCCTATTCTAGTTTCTAATCTTCTAAATTAAAGATCTGTCAGAATAAAATTATTACGTTATTATTGGCAATCTTCAAATAATATTTTCTGTGAATGATAAGACTGAATTAATATATTTCCCTACGGGATGAAAATTAAAAAGACTAATTAATTATGCAAAAATATTCATATTATTAAACGTTTAGAATGGGAAATATTTTTATAGCCTTAATAATTATTTCACAAACTAAAAAAGAGTTTGTTTCAAAAATAAATTTTAATCATTGTAATTCAAGTAAATTTTATTGACTGGAAATTTAGACTAAAGTTTCGTTTTCGATTGAATCGCGCGTTAATTGGAGAAATTAAAAAAAAAAAAAAAGAAACGAAAGTAGTCGGCTATTTATAAATCTCCAATTATGTAGATGAATTTTTAAAAAGTGCGAGTGATGCGATGTGCTCTCTTTAAATTCCTCGAAACTTCTCAAATACAACAAAATTGGCATTAAACGAAATTCACTTGAAAAAAAATAAAGTTTTCTAATTCCTCTCTGGCAAAAATGTTTTTCGATATCGAAATTGTATATTAAAATAAAATTGTATATTATATATGAATAAATTTAAGAGAACATGCTGTACCATCTCTTGACCTCCTTTTCCTAAAGTGAATCCCCAAAACATATAAGATTGGCTTTTAAAGTGAAAAAAAATTCGGTCAGTGAAAAAAAGGCGATCAGCTGAAATGGGAGAAAGGGAGAAAGCCTCAGGATGATTAAAAATAAAGGAGATCAAACCGAAAAAAAGAAATGTAAAACAAAAATGACCTGAGGTGAAAATGAAAAAAAAAATATATATATATAGATATGTTATTCTTGGACCCTTGACAATTATTCGTTAACGGGACCTACAAAATGAAGAAGAGGGGAAAGAAAAAAAAAGATGAGGAGGTGGAGGTAATGGCGAAAGAATTTCACCTGGATGAGACCGTCAAATCGAGTTTCCATTGGTCAGTCCACGACAACGCGTATCACCGGGAAGTGTCTTCCTCGAGACGAAAGTTGGTGCTCTTTATAGATTAGATCATAATTGTTTTCAATTAGAAACAATTTTTTTTTAACTCTAAACTTTAAAAACCAAAAATTTACATTTTGGAAAAAATTATCTAAATTTATTCTCTCTCTTTTTTTACGAAAAAAAAAAATTAATAATTATAATTTTAATAATTCTTTTAAATAATTTTTAAAATAATTTATAATTAGAACATTACAATTATAATTAATTGTAATGATTTGTGAAGAAATAGTTATAAAAAATAAAATTTATACAATAAATAATTAATGAAGAAAAAATAATTAAGAAAAGAATAATAAAATTATAATTAATAAAAAAGGATAAAAAAAAATAATTCAAGAAAGGGATAATAAAATCACAATTAATAGAAAAATAAAAATGTAACTTAAAAAAGGTTATTATTACCTATATTAAAAAAATAATTATTACTATTATTAGTAAGATAATAATTAATAAAACAATATTAATACTAAATACAGTAAACAAAAAATTAATAAATAAAAACAAAAAACAATTTGAAAAATTATTTTTAAAAAATTAAAATACATAAATTGAGTTTAAAAACAAAATTAATAATAATTATTATAATTATAAAATTAAAGTTTTAAAAAAAACAGTTTTTAATCTATATAGAGTAATTGAAGGCATTTAGACTCGCAATTGTATTGTCAAAAGTGAATAGGAATTCGTGAAAGTGAAGTGTAAAAATTGTTATTATTGTGTTGCAATTGGAACTCGTGTTTTTATATACGTCAATTTAATATTAAATCGAGCAAAAAAAAAAAAAAAAACAAATTTGTTAAAATAATAAATATCGTATTTTTTAAACATAAAATTCACATGTAAAACTAAAAAAGTTGATTAATTTTGAGTATATAAATAAAAATTAAATATTTAAACAAAATAATACCTTCTCATATGATGTGAATGGTAAAAATATAAATGTACCTACATAAAACTACTTGTAATAGTTGTAAATAATAATTGTAAATAATTCGTTGTCCGAATGTTTTCGTTTTATTGACTTATTTTATTCAATTTATATCTCGGACGTTAAAGAACTTTTTACTAAGTAATTATTATTTAAAATAATTTAAAATAATCAAAAATTTGATTTGTGATAATTAAAATTTGTATATATTTAAAACAAATAAATAATTTACTAGGCTCTGAGACAAATATACTTTTATTTGAATTAAATAAAAATTTTCATTGGCTCAAATAAAATTTCTATTTAAATCAAATATAAAATTCAGTCTGAACCTAATGAAATTTTGTTAAATCAAGTAAAATTTACCTGAATCAAATAAAAATTTTCTTTGAATCAAATAAAGTTTTCATTTAAATAAAATATAAAATTTGTTTGAATCAAATAAAATTTTCATTTACATTAGATAAAATTCAGTTTGATTTAAATAAAATATACTTGAATTAAATGAAATTTATTTAAAACAAATAAATAGTTCAGTATGCTGAGAGTCAAATATATATTTTTTCTGTGTTCGAAAACACAGCATAAAAAATGCAAATAAATTGCAACTTATATTTCATAAAATTGAATAATAAAATGAATCTAGTTTATTGAACTCTATACAGTTCCGGTGATCTCTGGAAAACGATATTATTAATAATGCAAATGGTTTAATTGCAAAAATTGAAGAGAGAGAAAACAAATTTATATTCACGAAAATATAAAGATATATCTTTATAAGCTTTTGAAATCCAGTATAAGAAAACAATAAGAGGAAGTTGGAAAATTAAAATAAAAAAAGGCCATTTTCCAACTCTCCTTGAGTTAAATGCTCATTATGTTTGGTACACATAGTTAAATATTTCATGAACTTTAGACTTTTAACGAAGACGTAGGATAGAAAGTGTCACAGGACAGATTTTTAAATATTTATCATACCCACTTTGACGAGAATTCATCATTATTGTCAGTGACGTGACGTTTATCTAATGGTCTCCATTTTTTTTCCAAGTTCAGTTTGTGAATATATAGAACATTTGTAAATTGCACTAAAAGTCCAGTTAAATTAGACCACTTTTTTTCTTGCGATTTTTCGCTCAAAATTTCAAGACGGGTTCCACATTATCTAGTGTAAGTGTTGTTCTAAAGAATCATTATTTTTATTTTCTTTAATTTAAGGACATTCATCCAAAGAAATATGCAGACTATTTAAAAAAGATAATCAATTAACATTTGAAAAATTAAGATTTCATTCATAGAATATTCTTGAAGAATTTAGATATTTTCAAGAAAAAACAATCTGTCAATTATTTTAAACGTTATACGAATTGTTATTAATAATGAAATGAATTTTTTTGTTTCTAGACGTTTTTGGGCCATCAATCAAAAGATGTCGTAGGAAAATTGGTGGGAGCAACAACACATGGAGCCACTCCGTTAGTGATGGCCTGCAGGAATGGACACTACGATGTGGTTGAATATCTCATTGAAAAATGTGGTGCCGATGTTGAACAAACAGGATCGGGTAAATATTTTTTTCAACAACTTGAAAAATCGTCTTTTAAATTATTTCGAACAGTGAAACCTGCATTATAGTGTTTCTGGGAATTTCAGTACAGTAGAACCTATAATATATAATTCTATTTCTAAGAATTCCTCCACTATTTCTAAACATTAAATATTTTTCCTCATCATTTATTCATAATTTTTCTTTTTCGTTTATTTTTGCAATTTGAATTTCTCGAAAATTATTAGTTTGAAAAATTATGAGGCAATTTTCATTCTCATTATAAAATATAATGCGTCAAGAAAAATTGAAATTATACCAATGAATTTAGGTTTGAGATTTATATTGCAAAGTGTAAATTTCTTCATTTTAAATTCCAAAGTAAAATATGCATTTCATCGTTTCAGATGTAGCACACATTTAATAGACTGCTTATTTAAGACTAAACGCATAAAAACGTCATCATTAGAGAAACGATTGTTTTCGAATGTATTCGAAAAAATGAGGCTAAAAAGATGTCAAACACAACATTGTTTTTAATTTCATTGCGGTATTAGGATTTTTTTTTCTTTTTTTCAAAATTCCCCAACTTTCAAATAATTGCATTCCTCATTTTATGAACAAATAGTCACATAAATATTAAATATACATACAGTCATAACACTATAATTATTTTTTATTTGCTTTATGAATGCGAGAAGAATATATACATTACACATATTTTATATGAATATACAACCAGAAAAAAGATCACTGTATTTTAATCAGAGCCTACTAAACATTTTATTTCATTCACAAATAAATTTTATTTCAAACAATCAATTTAATAGGCTCGAGGCAAACTGACTAATCTTTAAATAAAATTTAAGTAAAATTAAATAAAAAAAAAGAAACGTAGAAAACTTTAATTTAAAAATGAAAAACTAAAATTATTGGAAGAATAAGATATTTCTATATAATATAATATAATAAAATATATAATTAATAAATACTTTTATAATAATTATAAAGTAAATTTTACTTGATATTTTTAAAAGAGATTTTTTTCTCAGGGTTGCCACGCTTTTGCTCCTGACTTTTCCAGGTTTTCCTAGTTAAAAACGGAATTTTTCCAGGTTTTTAAAACTACATTTGTTGCCAACAAAAACATTTAATTTTTTTTTTCCCTGACAAAATTAAATTCCAGACAAAATTCTTACTTCTTGACTCTAAAGAATATTCTCAATCAGTTTCAAAATTATTACTCAGAAAAATGTTCCATTGCTTCTTTTTTCAATAAATATTAAATCATTATTATTTTTCCATAAGAATTAATTCTCTTAGTTTGAATCAGTTAAAAATCGTGGTTTTAACTGACAATCAGTGACTGACTTTTTGCTTCTGAATCAGTTAAAAATAACTGATTTTCAGTGAAAAAATAACTAATTTTCAGTAAATAATAACTGAAAAAATAGTTAAACTTGAGTAATTGAATCAGTGAAAAAAAAATTTACTGAAACTTGAGTTATTTTTAACTGACAATCAGTTATTTTTAACTAATTGTCAGTAGAAATATTACTATTTGAATAAGTGACTGACTTTTTGCTTCTAAATCAGTTATTTTTAACTGATTTAAATTTAGAGAAAAGATTTTCAAAAATTTCAAATTCAAACCTTTTTCAAATTAAACAATTTTCAAAAAATTGTTATAAAACATGAAGATATCGATCACTTCGAGTCGAAGACTCGGAGCAATCGATATCTTCATGTTTTATAATAATAATTAAAGATGACCGACTGATAAAATTATTGTTTTATATTTTATAAGAATATTCTTACTGTAACTTCATCAAAATTATTCTCATTTCAATTCAATTATTTTCTACAATTTTTAACTAAAATTCTTCTTTAAATTAATTATTTTTAAAAGGTAATTTTTGAAAAATTTACTTTGAAAATTTTCAAATCCTTTTCTTTACAATTCAATTTTACGAAATTTCATCGATTATTCGGAAATTCTTCAATTAAATATATATTAGAAAATAAAAACTTGAAATAATTTCAAAAAAGTTGCATTAAACTTTAAAAAAAATTAAATCTACACAATTTTCAGTTAAAAGTATGAAAAATTCAAACTTTCAAAGATTATAATTTGAAACCTTTTCAAAATGCAATTATTTCTAAAAATTCACGCTATAATACTTTCTCTTTAAATTTGAATTAGTAAAAATGTTTACTACTTTCGAATTTGTGACTGACTTTTTGCTTTTGAATTTATCAACAAATTTTTAAATAATTAAAATTCTTTTGACCAATTTTAATAAAATTTTTAGGAATAATTTTTCCATTTTCGAGAAATTAGATTAAAATTGCATTAAAAATATAATTGAATCTCTGTAAAAAAAATTTGATTGAATTGAGAAAAGTTTTTGAAAATAATTGAAATTTTGCCAAGAATTTTATTAAATTTTTTCAAAATAATTATTAAATTTTGAAGAATAATTTTATTATTTATTTATAAAGATAATTGAAATTTTGACGAGAATTTTTTTTAAACTTTTGACCATAATTGAATTTCTGTGAAAAATTTTATTACTTTTTGAAAATAATTGAATTGTTGAGACGAATTTTAATTATGTATTGCTTTTTAAATAATTGAATTCTTTTATGAAATTTTATTGAAATACGTAGATATTATAAATAATTGAATTTTGATAAATTATTGAAATTAATTTAATTCCACGAGGAATTGTATTAAAATTATTTTGAAAAAAAATTGAATTGTTAAAAAGAATTTCATTAAAATTTTTGAAAATAATACATAAATTATAGGAAGGCTTTTTAAAATAATTGAATTTTTTTTTTATGAATTATAATAAAATTTTTAAGAATAATTACATTTTTCGAGAAATTCCATTAAAATTGTATTAAAAATAATTGAAATTCTGCGATGATTTTTATTATTTATGAAAATAATTGAAAATAATTGAATTGCTGGTAAAAAATATTATTCTTCATGAAAATAATTGAATTATTGCGAAGAAATTTATAAAAAAAATGTGTAAATAATGGACTTGCTGTGAAATTTTTATTTAATTAATTAATTGAAAATTGAAATTTTCTAAAATTTCAAATTAAAACCTTTTGAAATTCACCTATTTATGAAAATTGTAAACGCAACTCATCTTTTAAAACTGAATTAATTTTGAAATATTTAAGTAAAATTAGATTTCAAGAATAAGTACAATAACTTTAGAAAACAATAATTTTCCACGATTTCGATAAAAATTCCCTGACTTTTCCAGGTTTTTTCAAGGTTTATAAAATTCCCTGACATTTCCAGGTTTTCAGGTTGCGTGGCAACCCTGTTGCTTTATTTTCTATTATTTAGAATGACTTGAGTATTAATCGAACACTACTTTTATTTTGATCAGAGTTCATTGACTTCGTTTAAAGGTCTAACCGAAGAAATGATCTCTTATTAATTTTAATATTTACCAGTGAACGTGAAATTTTGAAAAATGTAAATACACAATAAATGAAATTGATATTTTTCATTTTCATTATTATTCAAATAAAGTGTATTTAATTTAAGAAAATAGATGAAAAAATGCCTCCAATTAAATAAATTAATATATTTTAACATTAAACACGACAACAATTAATAAGTTGTAATAAATTATTTTTAAAATACAAAAGTAAATTTTAAAAAATGACTCAACTATAATTATATTTGGTTATTATTTGTTTGTTGAAATAGTGGTTTTCGATGGAGACACCATTGAAGGAGCTCCACCTTTGTGGTGTGCTGCAGCAGCCGGACATCTCGCTGTGGTCGAGCTTTTAGTTAAAAGAGGTGCTAAAGTTAATACCACTACAAAAACAAATTCTACACCACTCAGAGCTGCATGCTTTGATGGATATTTCGAAATTGTTAAATTCCTAGTCAAACACGGTGCAGGTAAATATATGAAATATCTAACACCTAATTTCAAGAATGGAAAAATCCTCTTTGGGGTTTTGGGGGACACAATTTTAAAAAAAAATTGAAGATTAAAATCGAAATTAATTGAAATTCTCCTCTTTGCAGACATCGAAGTAGCGAATCGACATGGCCATACCTCTTTAATGATAGCATGTTTCAGAGGACATGTGAAAATCACGAAATTTCTACTTTCTTTGAAAGCAGATGCCAACCGAAAGTCAGTTAAAGGTAACACGGCACTGCACGACTGCGCCGAAAGTGGTTCATTGGAGATCATGAAGGTACTTATTGAGCATGGAGCGAGAATGGATGTTGATTCCTTTGGAATGACTCCACTTCTAACAGCTGCCATTACAGGTGAATTATTTATCACGTCACAATTTAAACTTGTATAATAATAATAATTTCCCGATTATTGGAAATTAGGAATTTAAAAATAATTTAAATTTTCAGGTCACACGCACATCGTTGAATATCTCATTTGGTTACCGCATTTAGTTTGCAGAAAAGAAAAAATAGACGCCCTTGAACTTTTAGGTGCCACTTATGTCGATAAGAAACGAGATATGATTGGCGCTTTAGAATTCTGGAAACGAGCCATGGATGAAAGGTTTGTACTTTTTTTCTAATGAACCACGCATTGTTAATCAACTATAAATTAAAAATTAGATACAGAGGAGACGGTCCTGTGATACCGAAGCCAGCGGTTCTACCCGGTGTAGCAGCCTACGACTTTGCTCGGGAAATCACTGATCCAGAAGCATTGGACGATCTATTCGCCGATCCCGATGAAATGAGAATGCAGGCACTTATTATCAGGGAGCGAATTCTGGGACCAGCTCATCCCGACACGAGTTATTATATCCGATTTCGCGGTGCTCTCTATGCAGACGCGGGCAAATTTAATCGCTGCATTGAACTTTGGAATTACGCCCTCGACATTCAGCAAAGTATGCTCGAGCCCCTTAATTCAATGACGCAAGGTTCACTATTCAGTTTCACGGAACTCTTCAGCTTTCTCATTGGCGACGAGGGCAAACAAACGAGAAGAGGACAACGCGTGCCGCCCGTTCAACGCGAGGAACTAATGCGAGTCTTTAAGAAAGCGGTAATATCCTCTACTCCTTTTTTCTTTCATCAAAACGAAACATTTCTTTTTGCTTCAAAGAATAGTGCTTTCATTTCTTCACTTGAGAACGCCGAGGTCGCCACCAGGTGGCAAGAGAAATTCCAAGAAACGACTCAACTGCCATCTGATGGTGACCTTGGCGTTCTCAGGTGGAGAATCTCTAACTTCTCAAAAATTATTTTCAAGTCAATTTATCTAGAATTTTACTACATTTTTTTTTTTCTCGTTTCTTTGAGGATTCAAGGAAAAATCAAGTTTCTTACTTCTCATTTCCTTCAGGTGCTGGAAGTAAAATTAGGCAAGCAAATGTTGGACAAAATGCCTCGCTGCGAACGAGACTTGACAAATTTAAATCGTGTCCTAGTGATTGCACTTCATTTGGCCTGTTTATTGACACGAGAGACTCCAAAATCTGACAGTGCTGAGCACATGGAACTACATCGTGTACTTTACGAACTAGTAAAAATCAACGCTACAGGCAAAGAAGTTGGTATTCTTTTCTCCATTTTTCAGAAGAATAGAATAAAAAAAAGAAAAAATTAGATTTACCCAATAATTACTTAACTAATCCCTAGGGTCGAGACGTTCTGCAATTGGCGCACAGCAAAGACGCGGCACTAATCGGTGGCTATGCCGCCTGCGAATTCCCATCGCCACACTTGACGCGAGCATTACTCAAAGTCGGCGCCGATGTGAAGGCGAAGGATTGCGACGGAAATACGGCACTGCATCTCGTGGCCCTGTCACAGCCATGGAACATTGAACTGGCGAAAACATTGCTCGACGGCGGCGCTTACATCAACGCCGTCAACAATGAGAATAAAACCTACGAAATGCTACTCAAGGACAAGAGACTATTCGCTGCCGTGAATCCTCTGAAATACACAACATTGACCTGTCTTGCTGCCCGCGTCGTTTTGCAAACACAACCAATCAACAAAGTACCGAGACATCTGCAACATTTTTTCGAAATATACTACACTAAAAAAATGTGTAGACAGATGCTGTCCTTGTTAAATGAAAAAACCTAGTCTCAAAATGAGTAGCGTCATGAGACTAAGTTCTTTTTTTTTTTTTTTTGTTATTGTGAAAACAGCGTCAAATAATTTATTATATTAGTCATCAAAATTCAATTTCGGAAGAATCAATTTTAACAAAAATGTTAACAAAATTTTCCCCGAAAACTATTCATCGCAAAGACTGGTCTCTTATTTGCGTTCCGTACGGGAGAAAAAAGTTTTTCCTAGAGAAAAAAGATCATTATCATTTTAATTTATTCGCACCTATTAAATGTCTTTTCTCATAATTATATATATATATATTATATTTAAAACAAAAAAAAAAATGTCATAGAATTTTTTTTTTTTTAATGTACTCAGTATGATGTAAAATTAAAAGAAAAAAGTGGTACATAATAGTTAATGAGAATAAATGCTCGCCTATGCATGATTCTACACTTTACTGATACTTAATCAACGGTCTCGGAAGTTTAGCTCAAATATAAGGTCGTACTACCTCTACGATTTACAATCAATTTATTTTATTCTATGACTAAGCTAAAAGAAATATTCCTCTTGACTTGTAATAATTTCGTTTTTATAATTTCTATCATTAAATAATACACTTCAATTAAATAATTTCATTTTCCAAACAATGTAATTATTGAATTCAATTTCACGATTCAAATAATTTCTCTATTCAAATAATTTAATTATTGAAATTTCATTATTCAAATAATGCCATCAGTGAAAAACTAAAATTCAATTCAGTGATCAGTATTTGCACTGCCGTGATATAAAGACAAAGAAAAACATAACTGCGAAATTAATTAGTCATTAAGAGGAGGAAAGCGTTCTTAATATTTGTGTAACTCTGATACCTTGATTTCAAAATGTGATAAAAAGAGACATATAGATAGATATATACATATAAACATTATTACTATATTATTCTTATTATTAATTGTATAAAAAAAAATACGCGCTGATTTTTAAGTAAGGTGCATTTTTCTTTACTTTTTTCTGTCAAGTTCGAAAGCACTTAAAAATGATTGAAAAAAAAAATTGTAATTTTTCTGTGAAACCTGTCTTTCTGTGAAAAAACAAAATGTAAATTAAATATTTTTAGCAAATTATTTTTCGACCTTTACAGATAAATGGAAGTACCTTGCTTTTTTGTCCAATCAAACACTGTTTTGTAACGTAATGATGGTGAAAATACAAGTGCGATAAAAATTATATTAATAATTTTCATTTAAAAAAAAAACCTTTCTAATTATATAATACCTACCTAGTTCATATTTTTCAGATCTGAATAAAAAAGAACGAAATTTTTGAAAAAATACAATTATTTTTAAATAGAATTTTAGGGAATTTCAAATATTTCAAAAATTTTCTTTTATAAAATTTCAATTAATTTAAAAAAAAACTAGAATTGAATTTAATTGAAATTTTTTCAAAGTATGATTAAAAAAAGAATAAAATCCGCGACCCGTATAATTAATAATAAACTAATAATATTCATTATTAATGGAGAAATATCAAAATTAATGAATAATTTACTAATTTTAAGATATTCTTTAAATTTTCTTTCTAAACAAATTAATGCAACAAATTTTTTATTTTTAAAGATAAATTGAACGTAAGCAATATTTCCTTTTCTGATTGCATTCATTCACTCCTTGATAATTTTTATTTTCATTTTCTATTACGATTTCTTTTGAGGAGCTACCTACACATTTTTGGCAAATATTGTTGATAAATTTATAAAAAAAAACAAGATAAAAAATATGCTTTTTAGATTAGACAAAAATAATAAAATTACCTATCCCATTTTTCTTGAACTATTATCAATATTTTGTTATATTTCGTTATCTACTTACTTTTTTTGTAGAGTGCACAGTCTTTCTTTCAATGTTGCTAAATCGCCTGTAAAAGGAAAATTTATGTAAAAACGTTTTATCTCCTTTCTCCCCAAGAGAATTAATTGCTTACCCAATTTGTAGAAATTATTTAATTATTTTATTATCATCTGAAAGGAAGAAATTACAAATTTATATTTTCTTATTTTCTTTTCTTTTTGTAACAAGAAGAAAATTTTGAGAAATTCTCCGACGAAAAATTATTATCGAGGATTAACAAATCTTCATTGACACATAGAGAGAAGAGAATAGATTTGAAAAATAAATCAACTAACATCAAAAGAATCTGAAGAATTCTTAGACCACATTTTTTTTTAAAAAAAAGAAAATTTAGTACAAATATTGAAACCTGTTTTACTAAAAAAATTATCTTGTTTCGATAATGAAGATATTGAAAAAATGAGAATGTAGCAACTGAATTTCAATTACAACTGTAGAAGAAAGATTGTAAAAAGAATTTAAACTTACCATTTTTAATCTTCAACGCTAGACGATTTTTTCAAAAGGAAATTCCAATTTTTTCTTGAAAATCAACAATCTCAATCTTGGAAATTTCGATAATTATCTTAATTTTCATTTTTAATTTAAACAATTTTCTTTACAGGAAAACTAGAAAAATTGATTTGAGTTTAAATTTTCAAAAAAAAGGTCATTTCCAAACAAATTTCTTTTCTCACAAAAACATTTCTTGACTTTAATTCGCAAATATTAATAATTATCGAAAAAGACGATTGGCAACCAAATAAAAAATCTCTCTCTCTCTCTCGAAAAAAAAACATGAGTAGAATCTAATCAAGATATAAATCACAATAATAAATATTAACTGCTATCAAGGAAAATACAATGCGAGAATTTTGCGGATAAAAAATATACATTCCATTGGTTAGTAAACATCGAATTTTCAAATTCTAGACAAAAAATTATGTTTGACGACAAAAATAGACACGAGTATTTTAATTAACAAAAATCGTCTACCACATATCTCTTTTTTTTTGCATTGCCAGGAAAAAATAATGCCTGTGATAAAGAGAGAAAAAAGTACACACAATAATAATAAATAAAATACACAACGACCAAAAAAAGTTTTCATAGTCAAATTGAATTTGAAATTTATTCAATCACCATCTTTGCAATAGTAATGAGTATACAAGAATGTTATATAATGCGTAGAATGTTCCTTGAGATCTACGTGGCGAGAGGAAAAAAATATGCTTACCAAAAAAAAAAAAGAAAAGTTTCGATCAAAACGAGAAACGAGAAAACCAAGAAAAAACCAAATGTTAGATAATATTTCATTAATGGAAAATAAAATTATTATTAAATTATAATATTTTGTTAATAAAAAATAAAATAATAATTAAATATTAGTAATTAACATTAATATTCAATTACTATTTCATTTACTTTATTTACAATCAATTAAAATTTAATTAATTGATATTAATATTTTTACAGCGACATTAAACATTAATTTTACTTTTGGTAAACATACGATAATAACAAAAAAAAACTTTTTGTTCGTCGAATTATTTTTGGAAAAAAAATTCAACCACCAAAACCTATTTGCGAGCAAGATATTCTCATACCTTTCGTTTTTTCTTTCTTCTTTTTAGCCTTTCGAAAATTTGTTTTTTTTTTCTTATAAAATTCATTGAATTGAAGACATTTCCACCTCTCAAACCACAATATACCTCCTTTTAATAATACACTAAAATACTAAAACTAACAACGCTGAAAACTAAATTCGTAAACGTTGAATATACGGACAATTGCAAAATTCTTAATAGAGACCAGGGACTCATTTTCTATTTATCGCTTGAAAACCTAATCAAAACATTATGCAGAAAAATATATAAATACGATAAATTAAAAATTATTTTATTGCTAAACGTTTATTTTCTTTTTTCTTTTTCTGTTTTGGAGAAATTAAATTCTTTTTTGGAAAATAACAATTTTTATGTAATTTACGTAACTTTTATTTTGCCAAACACGAATAGAATTTAACTTCTTCAAAAACATTTGAAAAATTTGGAATTTACAATGGTTTCTTTAGTAATAAAACGAAATTTAAAATTCAAACTACAAATAAAAGAAAGAAAGAAAGAAAGAATTTTGATGAAAAAGAATCGAAAATCCTTTCGAAAGCTAACAAAAAAGCAGTAATGAATTAAAATATTCAAAAAAAATCCAGTCCCTAAAATAATAGAACGATTTTTTTTCTGTTCTACACAAAAAAAATATTTCACGCATGAAGAAATATTTCTTCCGAAGAAAACAAGGTTCATTTAAAGTGCAAAGCATACGACCTTTGGCTTCTACGATGAAATTCGCTCAATTTTTTTCTCTCCTTTTTCCTCCTTTTTGCCACTTTTTTTTTTTTAAATACAGCTTCATATTTCGTTTCCGTCTGTTCCAAATATATTGTTGCCATCCAAGAACCGAAAAAATCTCACAAACAGTCAAAGAATAATCCAGAGAATCAGCAGAAAAATAAACACATTGTTCGACGTACAAAAAATGATCAATCTTCTTCCAGTAAAAAAGTTTCTCTCTTTTTTTTTTGCATCTTTTTTGCGAACGATTTTTAATATCAATAGAGTTGATAATGCTCTTTAAAATTTAAAAAAAAACGAAGCGAATTCAGAATCTCCGAAATATCGAGCTCTTGTCGCCAAAATAAAATAGTGCTGTGAAATCACAATACGAAAACCTTAATTTTTTTTAAACCAATCACAAGTTTTACAAGGCTAAATATTCAAATGGACTTCTGAATGTGAATACTGTTGATTTTCTCTTATTTTAAATTAATTGCTAATAAAAAAAAATAGATTCCTTTTCTCTTTTTTCGCTGAAGAGAGAATACACAGGGCCGAAAAGATTTTTTGCTTAAAATTCCACAATATTTAATATCAATTAACACAATTCTAGAATTTCATAATGAAAAAAATTGACCATCAAGATTTCGATGAAAACGATAAAAGTGGAGAATAGGAAATTTTCGTCTTTATAAAGATGAGTTTGTGATTTATCAACCGAGACGATTTATAAAGAGACGATCCTCCTGGAAAATAATTTTTCCATTTTTAAAAAATTTTTAATTCACAGATAAAATGAAGACGCTAACACTCTTCACCTGAAAAAATTGAACATGCGAATCGAAAACCAATTCTTTGGTTCTTTTATACATATAAAAAAAAATGTTTTCCTACTTCGAACAATTTTCCTATAATATCCAAGAAAATATTAAAAACGTAATCAGCATTCAGCAGTCCATTTTTTTACTTTCAAAACTATGCGTTAACTTTTGTTAGTTTTAAATAAAAGTAAAATATGCCACAAGAGATGTCAAAATCGAGGGGCGAAAGAAACAAGTTTCTCTTTCATCCCCTCGATTTGTTATCTCTTTTCAGCAAATTTTTATTTTCCCGAAAATTTTCAACATTCAAATGAACGAAATATTTTTCCCTGCTCCAATATTTTCTCAAAATTACTAGATTGAAATGAAAAATATTCAATTCACAATAATTTAGAATTTATTGAATTAAAAATTAATTTAATTATAAATGTTTTGTAAATAAAATTTAAAGTTATAAAAATATTGTAAATAAAATTCAAATTAAAAGTAGTAATAAAGATATTGGCGTTCATTTCAAAGTTCGAAACTTAAGGGACATCGATTTTTAAAAAATAATAATAAATTACTTTTCTTAAAAATACGTGAAAAATTAAATACAGTTCTAAAATTATTATTTCCAATTTTATTTTACTAAATGTTTCAATTATTCGAAAATACGACAAAATTCAAGTTTATTTCGAATTTTTATTTATGACCAATGATATTTTTAAATTGAATCGAATTGAATTAAATTTTCATACTCGAAATTTTTGTTTAAATTTTAATTAAATTAAAATTATTTAGTTATGTACATTTTCAAGAAATGAATAATTTTAGAACCAGAATTAAAAATAAAAGGTAAAATTACCTGACGAAATTTAGTAGAGACGGACGTCAATTGTTCTTCCATCAAATCGTGAACGATTCATCATTGCTGTTATTCGAAAGCAAAACAATTAATTAAGGAAAATAATTTCTTTCATTAAAATTATTTTTCGGTTAAAATTATATTATTTTTTGAGAATTCAATTACTTATTATTTTAATTTAAGACTTCTAAAAATCAATTATTTCCCAAAATTGTAAATGCAATTAAATTTTTTTAAAGATGAAAAACCAAAATTTTCTTAAAAATTGAGGGTTTTTAGAATTTTTATATTTTTTCCAGTACTTTTAGTAAATCTCTAGCATTTTCCTGATTTTTCGGAACTGTACCAATCCTGATAATTATAAAAATAGTTTCCAAATCGACCCCTTAAAATATTTGTAATTATATCAGATTCTTCCTCAAAACGTAATATTTTCGATCAAAGGATACAGACTGCTCTCTCGGCGTCCCAGTCATTGGCAAAACGCACTAAACCCAAATCGGAGCCACGCATTTCAGCAAATTTCACTTCTCCGACCTCTTGGAATTTATCACGTAACATTTGCCACGTTGCATTTGATGGCAGCTGGAAAAGTGAATAAAAAATCATCATTATTTCAAAGGCATGAGAAAAATGGAAATTTATTCTTTTATGAAAATGAATTCCAACTTACGTTTCCTATCAAAATTGTATCAGACAATGGACGCGATCCATTGCTGTTTTGTCTGTTATTACTGCCGCCGCCGCCACCGCCACTGCCCTGATTGGTCGAGAATACTCCACTACCACCTGAAACTCGATCTCCATCGTTTCTATTAAATCCATCAAAATCACGACCACCTCCATAATTTGAACCTCCAAATGCATTGTTACCGCCAAAGGGATTGTCATTATCCATTTTCGATAAGCGCGGCGCAAAACTATTATTTCCCTGCGCATTAGCAAGTGACGCCTGCAAACTCGACAATCCGCCAACACCGCCACCGAAATTGCTCAAATTCGACGCCAATTCACTGGTCAACGACTGATTCAACAGTGAACTAGTCGCGAGATTTGCACCCAGACCGCCAGCTAAACTCGCCTGCAAGGCATTTGCGTTCGAATTTGACAAAACTGATGCCAATTGCGCTGGCACGACATTGTTCAATCCACCGCCAAACGCTCCCGTCGCGAGCACTGGCGCCGAAATTGAACTCACTACTGGTGGATTATTTGGTTGGACGTTGGGAATATTTCTTGCGACGTCTGTCAAACGGTTGCCACCTGCGCCAAGGCCCATTCCAATTCCCTTCAAGCCGTCGGGCAGTTTCGGCGGCATGTCGGGCTCGTTGGCACGGTCCAGGCGCACTGTCATGCGGCGGTCGAACAGTTGCTGATTGTGCAGCATCGATATCGCCTGAACTGATTCAACGGGATGATCGTACTCAACGACTCCAAAGCCACGCGACTTGCCATCCTTGTCTTTTCCCAATTCAACGTGTAACACCTTTCCCGCGAGTTTGAATACTTCGAGTAATTTCTTCTCGTCCACCTTGTAGTCCAACTGTAGCAAAGAAAACAAATAAATAGAAAACTTTACTTCCTTCCCTAGAGACTAGTCAAATTTCAAACTTTTCAAACTCGCTAACACGAAGATATCGATCATTTCAATTCAATAACTTCAGAAACATAAAATTTCACTGATACTGAAAGAATGTACTAACGTTTGCAACAAATACTCGGGTGACTAGAGGCCCGTTGATGCCGAGCGATTCCAAGAACTGTGTGCTAAGACCATAAGTGTTACCAAATTTGCTATCATTTCCACCGCCGCCACCGCCACCACCGCCTCCACTACTCGGCGCCGACATATTCTGTCTACCTGAATTCTGTCTGGGAGGGTCTCTAAATCTATCTTCACGTGGTGGCCTGTCATTATTGCGAGACGACGCCAAACGACCGTACTTGTCGCGTTCCACATCATAATCCTGAAAGAGAAATTAAATTAGTTCCATTTATTCTATTTTCAACTCAAATTAATTGTGAATTTACAAAAAAAGACCATTCAGGGTTTTTCTCATTTCAAATTCCTCGACTTTTCCAGGTTTTTTCAAGGTTTATAAAATTCCCTGACATTTCCAGGTTTTCAGGTTGCGTGCCAACCCTGCCATTTTTATCAGTTTTTCTATTAGAAGAAGGTAAAAATAGGAGAATATTCACAATTTCAGGTATTTTAGGGAATTATAAAAGGAAAAAGAAGAAAATATGACTATTTTAATTTAGATTATTTTCACGAAACTTAAAATTTCTCCAAAAATTACCATTAAGAGAGTAAAAGATAAAAAAATAAGGGTCTCACCTCTTTCACGACAAGTTTGCGTCCCTTAATATCAAAACGATGCATTTTCTCAACAGCAACTTTAACCGAATCGGCGTCCTCGAATTCAACGATTCCACAGCCTCGAGGTTTGTCATTTTCATCAGTAAATAGTTCAACGTGAGCCACTTTGCCCACTTCAGTTCGGAATAAATCCTTCAAATCCTGCCAACGATAGTCATATGGAATATTTGAAACGTAAATACGTCTTTCGGAAATTTTTCTCCCTCGATCATTATTTCTATCTCGACTGCGATCACGACTCGCCGAATTCACTCGATTTCTTTCCGATCTCCTGGTGCGATCTCGTTCCCGACTACGGTCCCTCTCGTCGTTATTCTGCATCTGAGAACCACTACAGAAACAAAAGAAGAAATTTATTTAGAAATAATCATTACCAAAAGAAAAGCAAATTGAAATTTTTCCATATATTCATTATAATTTCCAACAATTTATCATCACTTTTTCAATGAAAATAAAACACGAATCGATAACATTGATGACGAAACCTTTTGCGAATCACACATAGACACACCGATACTCGCTCATTTCGCCGCAAAGAGAAAAAAAGGTAACATAGCAAAAAAAGGAACCAATTCTGAATAATAATAATAATAATAACTAATTTAAAAATCAGGTTAAAATGAAATGCACTATTTCATATAATATTTAACGAATATGAAAATAATGTTTATGAAGGCAAAAAAAAAAATATGCCGAAAGCATTCTAATTTCGTGTATTATGAAAACAAAGTTTTTAGGAAGTAAAACTTACTCCTCGGTTTTCATTTTTCTCAATAAAAACTTTAAGCTCCGTTCTTTATAATTTGTCGTCGAATTTAATAGTGAAAACTTAAAACTTACAAATGAAAATGCACTAAGTCAGAAAAAAAATATTCACGGTCTCCCTATGAGAAGCGCGTCCAACAAGATGGCCGACTGACTTGATAATTAAATTGATCAGAAAAGTGTAGCCGCACCGGAAGTCATAATTTTCTAACTACGTTCGTCAAATTTCGAAAAAAGAAAAATTGATTTTTCCCAAAAGAAGTTAGAAAATTTATTATTCCTCTTTCTTTTTTATGGATTATTTTCCCTTTATTTAATTTTATATTTTTACTTGTTTCACTATTAATCAATATTTAAGTCCAATGCACAATAGGTTCGCGAAGGTCATTCGCGAACGAAACGCATATGAGATAGACAAGGACACAAATATATCTCTGTCCTTTCCTAACTCATGCTTTGCGTTCGCGAACGACTTTCGCGAACCTATTGTGCTTAGGCCTTTATACCTATGCTGCAGTATTTTATATAGGAATTATAAACACTTCTTTTGAATTTTCTCCTTAGGAAATAGCGTTGGCCAGTACTTCCGTTTTTTAAAAACTTGCAATATTTTTTTTTTTGTTTCTTATTTATGTTTTTAAGGTTATTAACACTCGTTGGTTATTTTATTCAAAAACTGTTTTTTGGATTGTTCTACTTTGCAAATGAATATATAATAATTAAAATTAAAAGTTTTCTTTTGAATTTGGCGCCGGAAATTGTGTAGCTGCGCACAACGGTTTGTTCCTCCGCGTCGTCCGCTATATCCGCTTTTGTAAAGAGCAGAAGATTTTCTAAAAACCGGCCAATCAAGTGATTTTCTGCTCTTTTCTCATCTTCTGTGCGTAATCGGGTCTGACGTGTGTAATTTTATCTTTAAAAAAAATTGGAGAGAGAGAGAGAGAGAGAGGAAAAGTGGATTTTTTTAATAAAAAAATAATTTTTTATTAAAAAATAAAGAGAATGGCAGGCCAATGGATACGCCAAATTGTAAGTAAATTTTTAATCTTTGGAAATCCCAGCTGATCACATGAGAACCTACTCCTATCCTGGTCAATTTAAATGAAATAAAGGTTAGAAACATAAAATTCCCTTTTTATATATTTATATTAATTATATAAAATGTATAAAATAAAAAAAATGAAATGAGAATAACGAAAAATAGACTTTTTACCCTATATTCTTCGAATTTTCTTCTTTTAGTGTTAATTTTATCACTCAACATTGCTTATTAAAAAAATTTCTTATTCTCAGTTTTCTTTTTTTTTCTCCTAATTCTAATAGATTTCGCCGAAAATTGGAGGTGTAAGGCTATATAGCGGTAAAGTACAAAAATGCACACTTATCCCAGGCGATGGTATTGGGCCTGAAATTTCAGCGGCAGTTCAGAAGATCTTCGAAGCTGCCAAGGTATAGGATATTTTTAAATATACCCTTTTTGTTTTCTTTCCGAATTACTTTTCTTTTTTTGTGTGTTAGCTCTCGTTGACCTATTTTTGTTCTCACGTAATCGAAACGAATAAATTAGTTAAAATCGTTGAAATAAATAATTAAAGAATAAAAATGTGCCACGCAAGGTGACCCAAGTCGTGCCAGTGACATTTTTAATCTGCCATCGATCCAATTACGAACGATATACAATTCGTTATTGATTAGACATTTTTATCACAAATTGACATTTTTTATTGTAATTTTAAATAAAGAAAAATTGTTTTTCCAACAACAGGTTCCGATTGATTGGGAAACTGTTGACGTGACACCAGTGAGGGGAACAGATGGTAAATTCGGAATACCACAGGCAGCAATTGATTCCGTCAATAGAAATAAAATTGGTCTCAAAGGACCATTGATGACGCCAATTGGAAAAGGACACAGATCATTGAATCTCGCTTTAAGAAAGTAAGAGAATTTGCATTTGTACAATGATGCTTCATTGATAATTCTAATTGAAACGATGACTCAGTTTTTATCGCCTTGATCTTGTACTATTAACATTGAACTTATCTTTTCAATGTAAAATTAGATGTACGATAATTTTATAAATAACTTTGTGTAGGCAATAAGGTCAATGAATTCGATTAATTGAATTTTCTTTTTTTTCCAGGGAATTCAATTTATATGCAAACGTACGACCATGTCGATCATTGGAGGGTTACAAAACACTTTACGATAACGTTGACGTTGTTACAATCAGAGAAAACACCGAAGGTGAATATTCAGGCATTGAACACGAGATTGTCGATGGAGTTGTACAGTCAATTAAGCTCATCACCGAGGAAGCTTCCAGTAGGGTTGCCGAATTTGCCTTTCAATACGCTCAGGAAAACAATCGAAAGAAGGTGATAATCTTCAATATTCTCCGAGTATAAAATACTCGAAAAAAATCATTTAAATAGAAAAAGAAAAATTTCTTTAAGTAAAAAAAAAATGATAAGAAACAAAGACATTCAGACAAAGATTCTTTACTCCAACGTTTCGAAATCAGAAATTTAATTTCGTTTTTCCAGGTCACAGCTGTTCATAAGGCGAATATCATGAGAATGTCCGACGGTCTTTTCTTGAGGTGCTGCCGAGATGCTGCGAAGAATTTTCCAAACATTAAATTCGAGGAGAGGTATTTGGATACAGTTTGCTTGAACATGGTACAAGACCCAGGTCAATACGACGTTCTGGTTATGCCCAATCTCTACGGAGATATTCTCTCCGACATGTGCGCTGGTCTCGTCGGTGGTCTCGGTTTAACACCCAGTGGAAATATTGGCTTAAACGGCGCTCTATTCGAATCGGTAATACAAACACTTTTACATAACTTCTTCTCTGTTTTTATCTGTAGTTTCTCCCAAAAAAAAAATACCTTATTAAAAGAATATGACAGGAATATTTTACGAAGAAATATATTTTTACAGGTACACGGAACTGCTCCGGATATTGCAGGACAGGACAAAGCAAATCCCACGGCACTTTTGCTATCCGCCGTGATGATGTTGAAACACATGGGATTGAATGACCACGCGAGAATTATTGAGACTTCCGCCTACGAGACAATTAAGGAAGCAAAATATCTGACCGGTGATCTTGGTGGCACTGCGAAATGCAGTGAATATACGGATGAAATTTGTAAAAGAGTAACTGCGCAGACAAAGTAAAGAAAAAAGAAGAACAGCCTAATTAGCCTTATTAATTGAGAACTGCCAAATACTCGTAGAAATCGTGTTCACACGAGGAGAGTAATTGTCACTAAATACTCCCTCACGGTGTCGCGCAACATACGATGCAATAAAAAAATTGCACCCGATCAAATTTTACCAGCCAAATTTCACCAATAACGAAATAGGTCAAAAAAATAGTCTTCTTCTTCTTCTTCTTTTTTCCCCCCCGTAGAAGCCAAATGAATTAGAATCGACAAAACTGCTTGTACTATTGAGTAGCACAGAACTGTTTATATTTAGACTTTGTATACAAATTATTATCGAGAACAAAAGTGTTTTTAACTCTTTTTTTTCTCGTCACTTCGTACTCGTCCGTCTCATTTTGAGTAGTAGATTAAATTATTGTTATTATTATTATTATTAATTATTAATTATTCACACGAATTACCAGTGTAATATAAGTGTAAGATGTGTATAATAATTTTAATTGAATTAACAAGCGAAATAATTGTTCTCGATTGAAGAGAATTCAGGCATCGACGTGCTGTGCAGTATTATATAAAAATCAATAATAAAAAAAAAGGTAGAAAAATTTTTAGAATTTATGAAAGAAATTTTTTAAAATTCAACAAGGTTTTTTTGTCAATTTTACAAGCATTAAATTAACACGTTCGAAAGATGTATATCTCGTAAATAATTATTATCTCGTGCTCCAAGTAACCTTAATTATAGATAACAACTTACAACGTGACAAACAGTCGTTTTTTTAACAAAATTTTTTATTGAAGAATTTTTATCTAATTTCGTATATTTTTTTTTTTGCTGATGAATTTAATTTTACTGAATATTAATGAAGGGAAAATAATTATATTTTCTTTTTTTTCAGTTGGAATTGGATCAACAGGGTAGCCACGCTTTTGCTCATTTCAAATTCCCTGACTTTTCCAAGTTAAAAAACGGAATTTTTTCAGATTTTTAAAAGTATTTATATTTTACAAAATTAAATTAAATCCATAAGAATTAATATTCTTGAATACATTCGAATTTAAACATTTTTGAAATTAAACAATTTTCAAAAAATTGTTATAAAACATGAAGATATCGATCACTCCGAGTCGAAGACTCGGAGCAATCGATATCTTCATGTTTTATAATAATAATTAAAGATGACCGACTGATAAAATCATTATTTTATATTTTATAAGAATATTGTTACTGTAACTTTGTCAAAATTATTCTGATTTCAATTCAATAATTTTCTACAATTTTTAACTAAAATTATTCTTTAAATTAATTATTTTTAATAATTTTAATCCTTTTCTTTACAATTCAATTTTACGAAATTTCATCGATTATTCGGAAATTCTTTAACTAAATATATGTTGGAAAATAAAAATTTGAATTAATTTCAAAAAAGTTCCAAGAAACTTTAAAAAAAATTAAATCTACACAATTTTCAGTTAAAAGTATGAAAAATTCAAAGTTTCAAAGATTATAATTTGAAACCTTTTCAAAATTCAATTATTTCTAAAAATTCACGCTATAATACTTTCTCTTTAAATTTGAATTAGTAAAAATGTTTACTATTTTCGAATTAGTGACTGACTTTTTGCTTTTGAATTTATCAACAAATTTTTAAATAATTAAAATTCTTTTGACGAATTTTATTAAAATTTTTAAGAATAATTTCCATTTTCGAGAAATTAGATTAAAAATTGCATTAAAAATAATTGAATCTCTGTAAAAAAAAAAAATTTGATTGAATTGAGAAAAGTTTTTGAAAATAATTGAAATTTTGCCAAGAATTTTATTAAATTTTTTCAAAATAATTACTGAATTTTGAAGAATAATTTTATTATTTATTTATAAAGATAATTGAAATTTTGACGAGAATTTTTTTTAAACTTTTGACCATAATTGAATTTCTGTGAAAAATTTTATTACTTTTTGAAAATAATTGAATTCTTGAGACGAATTTTAATTATGTATTGCTTTTTAAATAATTGAATTCTTTTATGAAATTTTATTGACATACGTAGATATTAAAAATAATTGAATTTTGATAAATTATTGAAATTAATTTAATTCCACGAGGAATTTTATTAAAATTATTTTGAAAAAAAATTGAATTGTTAAAAAGAATTTCATTAAAATTTTTGAAAATAATACATAAATTATAGGAAGGCTTTTTAAAATAATTGAATTTTTTTTTTGATGAATTATAATAAAATTTTTAAGAATAATTACATTTTTCAAGAAATTCCATTAAAATTGTATTAAAAATCATTGAAATTCTGCGATGATTTTTATTATTTATGAAAATAATTGAAAATAATTGAATTTTTGGTAAAAAATATTATTCTTCATGAAAATAATTGAATTATTGCGAAGAAATTTATAAAAAAAATTGTAAATAATAGAATTCTTGGCAAATTTTTAGTATTTAATTAATTAATTGAAAATTGAAATTTTCTAAAATTTCAAATTAAAACCTTTTGAAGTTTTTCTATTTATGAAAATTGTAAACGCTACTCTTTTAAAATTGAATTAATTTTGAAATATTTAAGTAAAATTAGTTTTCAAGAATAAGCACAATAACTTTAGAAAACAATAATTTTCCAGGATTACGATAAAAATTCCCTGACTTTTTCAGATTTTTCCAAGATTTATAAAATTCCCTGACATTTCCAGGTTTTCCAGGTTGCGTGGCATTCAATTAGCAAAATAACTGATTTTCATTTTTTATTTTAATTAAAAAATGGCGAAGTTAATAATCTACAAAATTTGAAATTCCGTTGACCATCTACTGAAATCATTAATTAACGAGTGTTGTGTTCGATTTCAGAAGATTGAATATTTTATTAGTCTTTCTAGAATAGATAAATGAATCATTGTTAGCAGTGAAGGAGAATTGATTAAACCATCGAAAAGTTTATATTTAGTTGAATTTTAAAAGAGTTGTGTTTACAATTTTCATAAATAAATGAATTTAAATGGTTTTAATTTGAAATTTTAGAAAATTTCAATTTCAATTTATTAATTATAGAAAATTTAAAGAACTTAGATTTTTGAAAAATTTTTATTTAGGTAAACCAAAAAAAAGAGGACCAAGATGAAACCAAAGATTCACAAAAGTATAGTGATCAACTTTGTCAAAAGCCTTTAAAAAATCAGTGTAATTCGTTTCATCTCAACAGTCAGAAAATTAATTTGATAGTCATAAAATTAAGTATAGTTCAATAGTCCCCCTTTTTTTCTTTTATCAGACGTATGTAACAGTTGGTTTTCTTTTCCATTCGCAAGACAATATTTTGCAAATGAAAAAAAAGGGGAATGACTGCTATACGTGAAAAGTTTTGCGAGAAAAGTTTGTGAGCTATATTTCACAGTCTTGGCAAACGATCCTCACTCTCAAGAAAGGGTGGAACGAAAAGAAATGAGAGAGCGCGATATGATGTCATCTTTGTTGCTCGTTAATTCCCAAAGATTTATAAGAAATTTTCTCAATGAATAATGGACATGTCCCTGGTGAAATTTAGATATTGAATTTTTCACAAGATGATTAATTTTCCCCGCACTAAAACATTTTCCTTATTTTCCTTATTTCCCTTTTCACAAGGGTATATAGTATCAAAATTCCTTCTTGATTTATTTCCCCCGTTTTAAATCATTTAGAAAAATTTGCCATCATGAGAAGAGGGTCTCTCAAATTTTTGTTGTAATTATTTTTTTTTTTTTTGGAAAGATGAAGAGTATTTGATTTCATGAAAGTTTCTTTTGAACAAGAAAAGAGGATATACCTACCTCAATTATTGTAAATTAAGTCGAGATGGACAAAAGAGGAAGTTTTTTAATGAGCGTTAAATTTTTTGCGTGTATTATAGGTCAGTGGATGGAAGTACCCTTGGGATCTAGAAAATTGGAGAATTTTACAAAGGTTTGGTGCATGTGTATATAGAGAAAGCGATGGATATTTATGCATATTCATGACAGTTTGCCTTTAGTCACATATATAGAGGAATAATAAAAATTCGAAGAGCTAAAATTATTTAGATTTATGCTCACTCTCTTGTTCTCGTGCGCCGTCGGTGACGAGGAGTAGAGCGATTTGATTCCCGGGAACAAATTTCATGCATAATTCAGAACTTGCCGCACTGCACCCTCTCGCATACAACCAGTGCAAATGATCCTCCGGAAAAAACGCCGCGTTTTTAATATTTCCCCGAGATTCTTTTACATAAGTGAAAGACAACCCCCTTGGAGAATTTAATTAGATTGCATTCTTCTGTTCGCTTCTGAAGATGAAAGTAGGAGGTGGAATATCTTCAGGAGATTGCGACATCTAGCCTCTTAATTATCAAGAAAGAGAGAATTTTAGATTAAAATCGTAGAGGTCACCAAAAAGGTCCACGATTTGGAGTGTCTTCAGAGGCCCGTTTTTCACTGGTAGCCCAGAATTTCTTCCACCGATATTATTCAACCTGGATCTGGATCGTCAAGCGCCTGACCTGAGTGATTAATATAAAGTCATACCTTTTTTCAAAAACAAAAAGTATTTTACACATCAACTTTTGCTTTTTGCATTCCCAACAAAATAAATCGCTCAAATAGCAATAAACCCATCGGTCGAATTAATAAAATTTGTTATTCAAATTTAAATTCATTTTGCAATTTACAAATCCATATGACATTACTGAAACAATATAAATTTAAATAAAAAGTGATTTAAAATTTAAATTAACATCTGCGCGTAATCTTCTTTTTGCGAATGAAACTTGCGTCATTTTCCAATTTAATAACCACGAACATGCTAAAAATATGTGTTTGGATAATCTTCTTACCAGGGGATTTTGAATGAGAATTTAAGTGAATATGCTATTACCTAAACATCGAGCAAGTGTTTTTTTTTCTGACTCTGATGTGAATTTAGTTTCAGTGTAAAACATACAACATGCAACATCGATTCGTTTACATTTTCGTTCTTGTCCTCGTGATTAGCTCCGCTATTGGCAGAGTCTATTATGTCGACAATTCGAATAGTATTCCTGTAAATGAACCCATCAATCCCTACGGGGAAAATGTTGAACAATCGTCACGCGATTTGGATTTGAGTTTTTCGGCTGGGGATTTTGCTGATGGTTTGGAAAATTCACGACCAGTTGTTAAAAAGGTAGAGATTTATTACATATAAACTATAAATAATTCTATACTATCCGTTAAGGACGCTGCACGATGGCAGATTGACCCTCAACTTTTCCCCTCTTTTGCTATCATTTTTCACTTTAATAATTAATTTTAAAAAATTCATATTCATTTATGGTGCCGGGAACGCAACTCAATCTTTAGGCGCAAAACTTTAGAATTTTCAAAATCTTTAGAAGAAGTTGATTGAAAGAAATTAAGTAGAAAATATGAATTCACGATATCAAAATGAAATTAAATTCCATAACCGCCACTGAAAATATATAAACACGTTACTAAAGTTGATTGTAAAATAAAATAGGTTTACGCTTACGGCATTCCTGAATTAAGGCAGTTTGTTGACTACAATAAGGACATTGAAAGGCCCAGTGCTTACTATAGAATATCCGAAGTACCACCAACAAGAAAATCGTCGGGATGGGGTGAAATGTTCCTCGTTCCTGAAAGGAATCGGAAGCTCGTCAAACTCAACAATGGCCATAAGGGAGAAGTGCTTCTGGAGCTTCGTGTTACTGCCAACAACGACGGCGTCTAATATAATATATATGTATATATATACATTCATCAACTCAAAAACAGTCTATCCTAATAGCTTCGTTTTATTTCCCATCGCCCCTTCCAATATTGATATATATAATATTTCAAGACACTAACCTTCTTTTATTTTCCCTGCTTCTTCCTTCACTATATTGTCCCATTGTTTCGTTAATAAGCATAACTTTCTTTATACCAACAAAAATTAGAAATAATAAAGTATCGTACGTTGTAATTTTTCCTCAAGAGTAAAAAATATAACTTTCCATCACTAAACTCCCCGTCGGTATTGTAATTTTTTCTCAAACCCACAGCATCTAAACTTGCAGCAATGCTGTCAATCTTGCTATACTGTAGGTTTAGATACTGTATAAGCAAATTTTATTTTTACGTAAAATTTTTTATAACAAAACGTCTTATGAAGATATTAAAGATATTAAAGATAGAAATAGCATCATACAAATGGGGGTTAATTGCAAAATAAGAAACGGAACTTGGAGTAAAAAATTAAAGACGAGGGTGAAGTGAGTGTAAATTTTACAGAAGGGCACGAAACATGACATTTACACTTGGATTTTAGATTGCACACCAACTTTTTTGACATTTGCGTCACTAGTGTACCTCTCAATTTATGAAAGAGTCTGCCATACACCAATGATTCCAACATTTTATTGTACCTTTTAATTCCTACGACTCTTTTCTCAATTAATTTTCTTCGTGCTGTTCGTAACCGATTTTATTGAAAACTTCTATTGAGTCAAGTCGATTTATAGACAACCGGAATTGCAATATTCGTTTTAGGGAGGAGTTACAGTTAATAGTTACCCCATTTAAAAAGGGGTCAGTATAAGGTCCGCTGTATCCGGCCTTGCGGCTTACCAACCCTACGACAATCATAGACAATGGCCCTCGTTAAACATATCTCTTTTCAGTAGTTCGCAAATCGATTCGTGACTCTCACTCTGTATACCATCGTTTCAACATATTAATCGTCTTTCTACAACATTGACTCACGTATATGCTTTGATTTATTTCTGAAAATCTGCCGCCGTTCAGAGCCTTTTACTTTTTTTCTTACTCTAAATTCTCTGACATTTTTTGACGTATGTATTTAAAAACTACTTAATTTTCTTTAAATTCCAAAAACCGATAGTTTCAATTAATTTAAAAGAAATGTGAGTTCTATTTAAATGAGACGAAAAACAAAGGGGAGGGGAGAATGGGCCCGAATTGAAAGGAACCTTCTATAAGGGGGGAATATATCAATACCTCAGTGTTGACAATGTTGAAATAATTGCTACAAGAAAAAAGGACTCTAAACGTTATTATTCTATACAATTGAACAGTAGGTGACTTTATTATACATGTAAATAATTTACAATCCGACCAAATAAAATTTTGAATATACATACAAAATTATATATATTTTAATTATATAATTGTGAATACCCCCATATACACCTGTAGCAATATTGACAACATTGCTTTGGGGGTTTAATACAATGTACACTATATAATTATAATATATATCTCATAATTATAATTTACATCATACAATTATAATAGATATCTCAAATTATATTTACACTGATATACATATTACAAATAAATATATAGATTTACTATACATGTAGAATTTTTGTAATAAGAGAGGCCCTAAAAATATTAAAACACTTCCTGTTGAACCGCATAAGTTTAAATAATTAGAGAGAGAGATATAAGAAAATCAATTTTAACAAACAAATTTTTCATTTCATCCTAATCATTTGAGCAAAAAATCATATTCGCCAAAAACATTCTTCAAATGTTTTTGGAACGCCAAATGCCCGTCAAATAATGTTCTAGAACATTATTTAAACATTCATGTCCTTAAAATGTTTTTTAGAACGTTCTCGGAATTAACATGGTTTTTTGCCAAGAGGAGAAGAAATAAAAGGGAATGAATATATAAAATTAAATAATGTCATTACTAAATATAATTATTTCATAATCTGGAATGAAAAAAAGAGTTCGTCGTTCATTAAATTTCCCTCACTATATGTAAAAGGATTCTTTTTTGGATTTGCAAGTAAAATATTTCACTTTTTTTTTGGAGTATAGAAAAAAATTCCACTTGTAAAAAAAAACTTGGATCAAAGGTAGCGTTACAGTTGCATCGAACCGAGATGAAAAAGAGACTTTTTCAAATGCGGGGAAAAAATGCACAGAGACAAAAGATGCCGACGCGATGCGACGCTTTGATAGTGCAACACGTATGTAATTTTACGGAAGATATTGATTCTAGGGTACCTATATATCTATATATACAGATTACAAACGCTTTTCACGATTTTTGATACCGTCACAGAGTTTTTTTTTTTAATACTCCCATTGCTTCGACTCATTTTTTTCTTTTTTGCGCTCCACATTATATTTTCGACAAGAAATTACTCAGTTATTTGTGGAGAACATTCGGAACTACTGGATTCACCTTTTGGCTCTTTCACGTAATCGACGACAAGTTCGAGACCAATGAGGGCACGGAGATCTTTTTTTTCCTCGTCCTGATTTGAAGTCGAATTACTAGTTTCTTCTTTTTTTGATGATTCCAATTCTGGAAACCATTGTCAAGAAAAATGTTTTTGAAATTACTTTTTTTTGTTTCTTTAAACCTCTGTCCGACACATGCGGGTCTGGCCAGATGCCTACTTTATTTAAAACTGTTTGTAGATTCACTAGAAACTTGTGCTAACGATTTACGAAAAGAACAATCAATCTAAAAAGTCTTTCCCTAGAATATTTTATGAATCAGAAATTTATAGTATCTATTGGACATCGGAACAAGTGTCGGACGGAGGGTTAATTTATTTTATTAAAATTGTCAAAACAAGGATTATTTTCGTTAGGTAATGTTTGTGTAACATCAGAAGATTATCTTGCAACGTAAGTTTCAGGGTTGCCACGCAACCTGGAAACCTGGAAAACCTGGAAATGCGAAGGAATTTTATAAAACTTGAAAAAACCTGGAAAAGTCAGGGAATTTTTATTGGAATCCTGGAAAATTATTGTTTTCTAAAGTTAATGTGCTTATTCTTGAAATCTAATTTTACTTAAATATTTCAAAATTAATTCAATTTTAATAGAGTTGCGTTTACAATTTTCATAAATAGAAAAACTTCAAAAGGTTTTAATTTGAAATTTTAGAAAATTTCAATTTTCAATTAATTAATTAAATAATAAAAATTTCACAGCAATTCCATTATTTACACATTTTTTTTTATAAATTTCTTCGCAATAATTCAATTATTTTCATGAAGAATAATATTTTTTACCAGCAATTCAATTATTTTCAATTACTTTCATAAATAATAAAAATCATCGCAGAATTTCAATTATTTTGAATACAATTTTAATGGAATTTCTTGAAAAATGTAATTATTCTTAAAAATTTTATTATAATTCATCAAAAAAAAAAATTCAATTATTTTAAAAAGCCTTCCTATAATTTATGTATTATTTTCAAAAATTTTAATAAAATTCTTTTTAACAATTCAATTTTTTTTTCAAAATAATTTTAATACAATTCCTCGTAGAATTAAATTAATTTCAATAATTTATCAAAATTCAATTATTTTTAATATCTACGTATTTCAATAAAATTTCATAAAAGAATTCAATTATTTTCATTTTTTTCATTTTTTTCATCTTTTTCAATTCTTCACAAAAATTCAATTATGGTCAAAAGTTTAAAAAAAAATTCTCGTCAAAATTTCAATTATCTTCATAAATAATAAAATTATTCTTCAAAATTCAATTACTTTCAAAAATTTTAATGAAATTCTTTTTAACAATTCAATTCTTTTCAAAATAATTTTAATAAAATTCTTCCTAGAATTAAATTAATTTCAATTATTTTTAATATCTATACGTATTTCAGTAAAATTTTATTAAAGAATTCAATTATTTAAAAAGCAATATATCATTCAAATTCGTCTCAAGAATTCAATTATTTTCAAAAAGTTATAAAATTTTTCACAGAAATTCAATTATGGTCAAAAGTTTAAAAAAAAGTCTCGTCAAAATTTCAATTATCTTTATAAATAAATAATAAAATTATTCTTCAAAATTTAATTATTTTCAAAAAATTTAATAAAATTCTTGGCAAAATTTCAATTATTTTCAAAAACTTTTCTCAATTCAATCAAATTTTTTTTTACAGAGATTCAATTATTTTTAATGCAATTTTTAATCTAATTTCTCGAAAATGGAAATTATTCTGAAAAATTTTTATTAAAATTCGTCAAAAGAATTTTAATTATTTAAAAATTTGTTGATAAATTCAAAAGCAAAAAGTCAGTCACTAATTCGAAAATAGTAAACATTTTTACTAATTCAAATTTAGAGAGAAAGTATTATAGCGTGAATTTTTAGAAATAATTGAATTTTGAAAAGGTTTCAAATTATAATCTTTGAAACTTTGAATTTTTCATACTTTTAACTGAAAATTGTGTAGATTTAATTTTTTTAAAGTTTCTTGGAACTTTTTTGAAATTAATTCAAATTTTTATTTTCTAATACATATTTAATTGAAGAATTTCCGAATAATCGATGAAATTTCGTAAAATTGAATTGTAAAGAAAAGGATTAAAATTATTAAAAATAATTAATTTAAAGAAGAATTTTAGTTAAAAATTCCGGAAAACAATAATTGAATTGAAATGAGAATAATTTTGATGAAGTTACAGTAAGAATTTTCTTATAAAATATAAAATAATGATTTTATCAGTCGGTCATCTTTAATTATTATTATAAAACATGTTTTATGACAATTTTTTGAAAATTGTTTAATTTCAAAAAGGTTTCAATTTGAATGTTTTGAAAAATTTTAATTCCTACGGAAAAATAATAATTAAATATTTCTTCAAAAAAAAGCAGTAGAACATATTTCTGAGTAATAATTTTGAAACTGATTGAGAATATTCTTTAGAGTCAAGAAGTAAGAATTTTGTCTGGAATTTAATTTTGTCAGGAAAAAAGGAAATTAAATGTTTGTTGGCAACAAATGTAGTTTTAAAAACCTGGAAAAATTTCATTTTTTAAACTGGAAAATCTAGAAAAGTCAGGGAATTTAAAAATGAGAAAAAGCGTGGCAACCCTGAGTTTACTATTCATTTGTCATTACTAGCTCAAGTTTTGACTTTTTCGAATGAAAATCGTTATATGAAAAGAGTAGATATGCAAATAGGGTAAAGGGAGAAATTCTTGTTATTAATTTTGAAAAAAGGAAGCAAGCAATTTCGTTGTCTGAAGAGAGACAACTTTATGTCAATTTTTATTTAAATTTGACAGTTGAAGATTATTATTATTTTTCTCAAGACCCCGGATTCTTGAAAACAAAAACTGACTAAAATCCGAGACCTATTTTTGTATAAGAAGAATATTATTCTTAGGGAAAGATTTTGTGTCTGTTAATTTATTGATGAAGGAAACCATGTCAAGTAGATAAAAAATTTGCTAAAATTGTTGTAGACTATAGTCTTAAGTCAGAGGTTTCAAATTATGGAACAAATTTAATTAAATTATCCATTTGATGTTACATAAACATAAGTAAAAAATTTTACTTATAAATATTTTTGGTAAATTCTACGACTCTATATTTCTAACTTGGACGGAATATAACTATAAAAAAAATTATGAAATACAACCTTCAGAATTCGGAGAATCCTCTTCGATTGTCACCTCAGTGATCTCGGTCCTGGAATCCTTTTCAGCCTCCTTTATATCTTTGTAGGTTTTAGTGATATGTTTCAAAATATAATGCGTCCCTTGATGATTCGCCTCACATGATCTCGACGTTGATGAAGCCTCGTCTCTCGTCAAATTCAATGGTCGATTGTACTCCTTGGCTTGGGGCACACTAAAAGCCGAGCTGTGCTTGCTCTTGAACGGCAAGTGCCTCTCATTCAACTTTCTGTCCCATATGTGTCCCGACACGCGGAGATCAATAAAAAAATGCAGCGGATCAATACCGGGATATGATTGTGGCATTGGATAAGGCGGATACCATAGTGGATTGGGCAAGAATTCAGGATTTGGAACATTGCCTGTGGGCAGACTGAAACCTTTGGCTGTTGATTGCTGCAGTTCGTCGCCTCGCCCCGGCAATGTGGGCAAAAAGTTTCTCGCATTAAAATCAAGTTTACTTTTTTGCTCAGCGAGAAATGATAATTCGCTACTTGTCTTTTGGCAACGTTCCTCTAAATTGTCCTTCTCACTGAAAGTGCAATTCCTCTCCGAATCCTCGGGTTTTACTTTTTGTGTTTCATTCAAAAATATTGACTGAATATTTTCCTGTAAATTGGGAATACGATCGGCAAAGTAATTCTTCGATGGCTTGAATTTAGAACGATTTTCATCGACTGACTTTAAAATTTCAATGCTAAAGTCCTGTGATTTTTGTTCTAAATTGAGATTTTTACTTTCGATATCGTACGCTTCGAGGGATTTATTTTGATTTTCCAAATGAATTGAATCTAGAATTTGCGGTTGCTGCTGCTGCTGTTGTTGTTGTGGATGATGATGATGTTGTTGTTGTTGTTGTTGCTGCTCATAATGTTGGGTAGAGTGGAAATACTTTTCTCCCTGTTGCTGATGACTCAATGGACCTTGATGATGATGATGGTGATGATGTCGTTCTTTGGTAGTTAATTCCAGTGGACGATCTCGTGTATCCTTCCATGATCTTTTTCTTCGTCTGGGAGTACTCGGAATCGGTTCAATTGGTGATGTATCGGCTTTGGCTTGAACGAAAGATCGTAGCATTTCACTGAAGAAAAAACTGTTGGGCGTCAATGGAACATTGTAGAGATAAGGTGGTGTCGCTGCTAGAAGTCGGTTAACCAAATCGCCGCCGGAAAGCGACGCTGGAGTTTTTAGTGTCGACGGATCGCCTGTCGTCGTTGTCATACTGTAACAAAATTGCATTAAATCAAAATTTGGGTTCTTTGCATCATATTGGAATTCTAGTTTTAATAACACTAATTAGACATTTGTTTCTAGAACTGGTGACATAATGTTGAATTTTGAATAATGTTTCAATACCATTCATGAACGATAGAAAGAAGTCCAAAAACACATATCTAAAGATTTTCAAGGGAGTGGTTTTTAGCTTTGTGGAACTCATTCTAAAAAGAAAGAAAGCTATTTTTATTGTATTCCGGGTGTTATAAGAGAGAAAAAACATGGTTCTCTTGCAAAAGAAAGTTTCGTTTGTTGTCCCTAGCCTCTGACGTCGCGTCGCAAAATGCCTAATAGTGTTCAAGATAATTAAAGTGCTTTTTTTAATTGCAAGAAGGGTGGAAGTAATGAAAGACGATGAATTAAAAATTCCTGTTCAGTAAATGATATAATATTCCAGGAGACATTCTGGTGAAGACGGTTTACAAGACGAAGAACTTGGACTGAATTAAGGACTCTATTGTTTTAGGAAATTAATTGAGAAGACTCCCTCTAAAATCCGGTTGAAGCCTATAGATCTTCAACGTGTTCTGTGCCAAATTTTTCGCACGACAGACGTAATTACAAAGTTATTACATTAATTACAAAACTTGAGTATCGACTTTTGACTTTTTTTGAAGTCGAATATTCCAAAAAATGCAAAAGTGGAACAATTTGGAGAAAATTCAGAAGGTATAGCGGATTTTTTTTGTTACCCCAATAGGGTACATTTTTTGCTGATGAAAATAATCTTATACGAGAGGATAAAAATAATTTTCTCTAATTAAAAATCTATTGATGCGGGAAAAAAATTGCTATTCGTGTTTAACCCTGAAATGTGAAATTGGATATGTTTCGATATAAATATTTCTGGTTACATTGCTGTAATCGTTTTACAAAGTAATCCTCTCTCCCCAATGCCAGTGATTCAACATCAATAGGATTAATTTACATCTGAAAGGCAGGCGAATTGCAACCATTGATATAGATATACATGTACATTTAGATTGCTCGTTGAAATCAATTTTTCATTAAAATTTAAAAAATCCATGCATATAAAAATCTTTAATTAACCAAAAGATATTTCCAATTTTTAATATTCAAAAATATCTCTTTTTTTGGTATTTGGCGCATATTAAATGAAATGAAATAATTTTGCCCCTTGTTATAAAAAAAAAGATCTCTCTTTTTGAAAAGAATAAAAAAAAAGCCCTGACAGGAGTTAAAATTTGGAATTTTTCTACGTGACGAATACGAAGCGCCTCAGTGGTTTCACAAGAGGATTTCTTGGAGAAGGCGAACAACTATACATAGATATAACCATTGAAAAGAGGGATGTATGTTGAATGTGGCAAATACTGTATCGGTGTCAACATACACAAGAAGAGGAATGGGCATTGTTTCGGTCCATTGTTTCCCAAACAAACGATGTCCACGTTGTTTCGTCAGATATTATGTTCAGCCAGACAGGCAGGACGCACCGGAAATGGACTGCTGTCAGTTTTACTCCTGGCGATAAATATGAGCATGTTCTACCCTTGTTAATAAGAGAGAGAGAGAGAGAGACGTAATATCGATCTTCTTCTCACTTCAAATAATCAGATTGTCACTTTATTAATATTGATTCCACTCAAGTCAAAAATTTTCAAATTTAATTCTACTCTAAATTGTCCTCTCTGCTGTAAATTTTATCATTTTCACCCAGTTCCATAATTAATTGTGTCCATCATTAATTAACATTCTGGGGAATTTTAATGATTTTACTCTAATGGAAATTTATTTCTTTTTTGTATTTTTGAAAATCACTACTTTAAATGCAAACTGATAGATTGTGGTTCAATCCTCCTGTTGTCTTAATGAATTATTAGCGATGAACCTATAAGCTCCTTTCAGTTCAAACTTTTAGTCTAAGGGACAAAATACATAAAACTGACCACAATTTTACAAAAAAAAAAAAAAGAGAATAATTAAAAGCTTCCTAATTTCTGATTTATTGTCATCATAAATACAAAAATTTGTTCCTAATTCATTTCATTAACCGCACTTAAGTGCAAATGGACTATTAGACTGTTACAAACATACAAGTAGACACTTCTCCGATTAGACAGCATCAGAAGATCAACGGACCAAATGGTCAATCAATGCTCCAAACGGAACATGGAGAAAAAGTGACGACCATTTCACAAACTAGGAGACCAGTTAAAAGCTTTCTATTAGTCGAATTTCTGAGCTATTATCATCATTTATTAATAATTTCTTTCCGCGTCGGACATTTCATCGCAGCAGAAAACTAACGTCATCAATTTTACCATTTTTAATGAAAAGAATTTTAACGAACTGTTCAAATACCCCAAAGAGCCCGAAGATCTAAGTTATTTCTTCCCTTAAAAACCCCTACTTTTAGGTCTACTACCCTGGAAATCGGGTATAGGTCTAGGTTTACCTAAAAAATTTTGTTTGATGTACATGCAAAGATGAATCTAGAAACCCGAATCGCCGGTGGTATATTATTCTTTATAAATCAATGAAAAGCAAACTGATGACTAGTGATGTTGATGTATATGTGTAAACGACAGGTAGCACAGTGACGGTGCAGTTTCAGTTTCAACAGTGCGGTTTACGATTCATAAGACAACTCGGGGATTGAATTAAGCGAGCGCCAGCTGCCAGTCTGTCCGCCTATTCGCATGAAAATTTGCATAATCCTGTCATGCCGACGATTCTAATTGGCGGATTGTTTCAATTTCTGTCGCCGCACGGACATTTGCATTCTCTCGCGATAGTGAAGCAAATAAAATCCCCCCACCCCCCCATAGATATATTAATAAAAGCAACGAGAAAAGTTGCACTCACCATTTTCCCCGTCTGCATTAAATTCTTCGCAATTAAAATTCAATTAAAATTATAAACCTAAATTTAGGTATATATTTGTTCGAAATTTGAAAAACATTTATATATTTTATTTATAAATTTTATTTTTTTTAAATGTACCAATTTTTCATGTGTATAAAAAATGAAAATTTCAACTTGATTGAAATTTATTATATAGTCTGTAAACTGGGAATATTGCGCGCGTTGGTGAATATATTTTTTCTCCTCCTTTTTTTTTTATTTACTTTTTTTTTTTTTGTAAAATGATAGGTGTGTCAACAGTGCTGGAAAAGCGAGCGTCTTTCACATTTACAGTTTTTGTCGGAAGTTACTGCGCTTTTTACTGGCCGGAGAAACGTTTTTATGACTCTGGAGTTCTTTCATAAAAACGACCTCTTTGCATGAAAAAAAAAAAAAAAAACGTGAGAGTCTTTGGGTCGCGGAATATTCGTTGAGACAAACCTGATATTGTGAAAAAAAAATTCTTTCAAGTAGTGAATTATTTTAGTTTATTTTTTTTTGTATTTTGAAAACTGCGGTAAAGTTTTAATACGCAAACGCAGTCTATGATAAAAAGGAGCTATAAAAAAAGGAGCTATATACAGTTTGGACTGTATTATTGAATTATTTTTTAAATAAAGTTTTTGGAAATAATGACAAACAGGGTTATACTGGAACGAGTAGCATTTCTCGCGATAGCAAAAGGTGAAAATTCACACCCGGTGGAGTGGTCAATCTATGGATTGACTTTTGACTACAGGGTTCTCGTCTCGTTAGGAGTGATATTTACACACTTAAGAATTGAATTCTACTCTAACTCCACTAGTGGAAAAGTACTCCAGGGAAGTGTAAAATTCACTCCAATGGTGTATACTTCCACCCAACTTCTATTTATTTAGTTCATCACAAAGTAAACGGTTTGAAAATTTTCATGTTTCTAGAATAGATTAAAGATTAATAACCATACCGTGAACAACTTTTACTCATCCTGGAGTAGAATTCCACTCCAGGAGTGAAGACTACGATTAATGAAGAGAAAATTTCCTCTTTGAACCAACAGCTAGCATATAAAATTACTTCATCCATATTTTCGATATAATCTCTTTTTGTTGGTAGACTTACAATCAGAATTTACAATCAGAATTTTTACTCATTAGAGAGTGAAATTTCACTCCCATCGATTCCACAGGAAACTATTTTAAGAATTCACTGTAAATAGTTAATTAAAATACACTGTCACGAATTCTTACGTTAGGATCTCACTGTTTACTTCTGGATTTATCACTCCGGAGCAAGTGGCGACAGTGTCACTAGCTTCGGGAGTAAAAACATTTTGATTGCAAAAATGAAAGAAAATATTTAATATACTTGACTTACCTTGAGTGTGATGGATGTCAGATATTCGCTATTTCGCAGTAACTTAACACAAAAAAAAGTAGAAACGAGATTTGAGCCTACGGCGTAAGGGCGCGTGTAGCCCGTGCCGGCAAATGAGATAATAATCGGAGAACTCCAGTCACTCTCGGTGGCTGCGGCGATGCCAGTGGATGCCAGTGTGGCAGGGTTGTATTCCACCCTCTCGCGACTCGCAGGGTTTGCTGTACATACAGTCCTAGAAAGGGTGCAACAGAGAGGGCAATTCATTTCATTCGCATTGGTTCAAGAGAGAAATTCCCAAGCGATGAGGCTGCGGGGGAGAAAGTGATAGGTTGGGGAGGGTGGTGGTTTTTGAGATGATCCGGCCAATCTGCGCATCATTTCCCCATCCTCCCCCACCACGGAATAGCCCTGTTGAATGCCACATTTCGAGGCGAGGACAGAGAGGAAAGGAGACAGATTGTGGGAATGAGAGAGAACAAGGGTTGTACTAAAAGAGTGAAGGGGTAGAGTATCGCGAGCTGGTATAGGGCCGCTCGAAAGAGGCTCAGCGGGAGTGCACGGGGAATAAAAAAAAAAGAGGAGGAAAAAAAAAAAGTTGAAAACAGATATATAGGAAAAGTATCGCTCTGTATTGGTGCCGAGTTTATGTCTATGTTGATGTCTACCCCAAATATAGGAATAAAGATATATTTTCTGTGTGAATGTATAAGAACTGTGATTATTTGAGTCAGATGCATTTTCGCCAAGAGGCTTATACTGCATATGGACTTTAAAAAATGTTCCATTTCATGAATCTGTGTGCATGTTGTTTCTCTGCACTGAATTTTAGAGAAAGATTTTTATTTGTTTCCGTGGATACATTTGGTGTGCGAGATTGATGGTTGAAATGTAAACGGGACATGCGTAAGTGTAAATGTGGTTTACACGGCACGTGTTGGAAGTTTCTGAGGGGGTGGCGGAACGGTTGTCAATATATCGCGACAGATTATTACAGACTATCCGCCTTCCGAGGAGAGATATATTTGTCATTTATTTACAATTTTTTGAGGATTTGGAAATAAATTGTTTCTAGGGAGGGATCCTATTTTTTTTTTTGTTTATATTTACAGGTAATAGACGAGATTATCTATACCTAAAGTTCCTAGACTTATCTAGACTTATCTTCAGAAATCCTACAAGCTGTAATAGGGAAAATTAGAGGAAGAATTAGGCGGTGGTAGATATGCGCGGTTGGTATCTTTTCAGGATACGGATGGTACTTTCCCTAACAGTGAAAAATCCGACGACCGCATTAAAACTGATCTGCAAATGCCGTTGAATTCCAGACGTGTTGGGTTCATTACATAAATTTTAATTAATCCGGGTACGGAACACTCGGTTAAGAGGGAAATGAAAGAGCCGATGTCTTGGCGCGAAAAGTGTCAGAGACAGTCATGGACTCAGAATCAGCATTAGAAATAATGTACATAATTCTAAGCTAGAAACAATATACAAAAAGAGAAAGCCAAAATGAATCATAAAAAGCATGTTGATAAATGCAGATAATAGTACTAAAATGGTTGTTAATCAGAATTAGGGATAAATCTGTTAATACTAAATGACAAGTTTTGCGCTCTATCGTGAACTTTGATACAGATTAGGGAGCAGTGCGGCGCAATCTGTGAGCGTTGAGCGAGTGTATTAGCGACACCCTTTCCATCCTGACTCACGAGTATTCTCATCCCCTTTGATCTACCCCTCTTTTCTCGTTAACAACTTCTCCTACACGAAAAGCTTTTAAATGACCACTTTCAACAGCCAAAATGATGTTAATTGGTCGACTAAAAGGGACAAAGTGTATCAGCATATACTAAAATTTCAAAAAAATATTTCATATACCATATGAACCACTGATTTCAAATAGAGAATAACATCACGTTAATTTACATTTTTCTAGAGTTTTGTAATTAATAAATATTAAATAATTACATTCTCTAATAAAGGAAATTGCAATTGCTCTTGTGCGGTTTGGACAAGAATTGTATGATCTCTATCATGCCCATCAACGTTTTTTTAAGTCAAACCTTCAACAATAAATTTTAACTTGACGGAAAACCAAAAAGACGGATATATAAATATAAAATATATTTTGTTAAATTAATAAAATAGAAATTCGTCTCTTTTTAATCACGTGAATTGTGGATAATTGAAATTAATGGAAATAAGAAATATCACTGTTAAATCTAGATTCGGTATTTAAAATTCTCTTCTCTCTTCCCTGGGTTTCACTGGGGAGAATTGTCATGAGAAGCAACGAGAGTGGCGAGTAAAAGCAAAAGAAGGATCAAAATGTAAAGGAAGAGTTTGTGTTGAGAGCCGACAGATTGCCGCGGGGACAAATAAGAGTGTATATATCCACCACAGTAGGTATCCAGTCCAAAGCGGTGACGCGAATTTCGAGTAAATTGTTTTCAACCCCCCCATACCTTTCTCCCTATTCTGCATCTCTTTCAAACACATTCGTCTCTCGAGATTTCCACTTGGAAATCTATGAAAAAGAGATTCCTTGTTATATAAATGTATTGTGGTATATTCGTAGTCAAATATATATATCTAAAATTTGTCAAAATTCATGTGGTTTTTTAATTTCAGATTTTTGTCAAATCATACAATTTCTGATTTATTATTTATTTCATGATAACCGGTCTGATAATTAGATGGTAGATGATTATTAGACGTTAATTTCCAGACAAAATTTTCACTTTTTACTTGACTCTAAGAATATTCTGATTCACTCTAAAAATTATTAGATAATGGAAGGAAAAACTATTTCAAATAATTATTTAATCATTATTGTTTTTCTATTATCAATAACTGATAAAAATATTATTGTAAAACATGAAGAAATGGATGACTCGGAGTAATCCATTTCTTCATGTTTTATAATAATTAAAGATGACCGAGTGATAAAATCATTATTTTAAGTTAATATTATTACTGCAACTCTTTCAAAATTATTTTCATCATTTTAATTCAATTATTATTTTCTAGAATATTTAACAAACATTCTTCTTTAAATCAATTACTTTTTATAATTTTTAAAAAAGTCATATCCTATCTTTCGTATTTTTCTAAATTAAGTAGTAAAAACAAGATTTAGTCAGACGTGTCATGTTCTATTTTTCGTATTTTTCTCAAATAAGTAGTAAAGACATGTTTCGGTCAGACGTTACAGACTATTATTAATATTTTTCTAAATTAAGTGGTAAAAATAAATTTTAGTCAGACTTTATTTCCTATTTTTCCAAAATAAGTAGAAAAACAAGATTTAGTCAGACATAATTTCATATTTTTCTGAGTTAAATATAGTAAAAACAAGTTTTAGTCAGACGGTATCTTATACTTTTTGCATTTTTAAATCCATTTGTTTTCAATTCAATTTCACGTGAAATTTCAATTATTCGGAAATTCCTCAATTAAATATAGGAATAGAAAATAAAAACTTGAAGTAATTTCAAAAAAATTCAATTTTGTATCTAAATAATTGAATTCTCTTCGAATGATTTTATTAAACTAATTAGATATAAAAATTATTGAATTAAGAACAATTTCTGAAAATAATTTAAATTTTACTATGAATTTTATTAAAATTTTTGAAAATAATTGAATTCTTGTGATGAATATTGTTATTTATGAAAATAATTGACTTCCTCCGAATGATTTTATTTATAAAAATAATTAAATCCCTGAAAAGAATTTTATACATTTTATGAAAATAATTAAATTACTGAGAAGAATTTAATGACGAATTTTAAAAACATTTGATTTTTAATTGAATTCCTGTGAAATGTTTATTTGTTTGGAAAATAATTTAATGTTTGTGTATAAAATATTATCAAAATTTTTGTTTAATAATTTAATTCTTTTGGGAAACTTTATGAAAATATTAGAATATTGAAAATCATTGATTTAATAACAATTTTTTAAAAATAATTGAATTTTATTACTATAAAAAATAATTGAATTCTTGTGACGAATACTATTATTTATGAAAATAATTGAATTTTGCAATGAATTTTTTGAAAATTCGCTGAAAATAATTGAATTTCTGGGAAGAATTTTATTAATTTTGAAAATAATTGAATTCTTTTGATGAATATATATTGATATATTTATAAAAATAATTAAATTTTATAATGAATTTAATAAAAATTCCTGAATATAATTGAATTTCGGCGAAGAATTTTGCTATTTATAATAAGAATATAAAATAATTAAAATGTTGACGAGAATTTCTTTAAAAATTTTGAAAATAATTGAATTTATGGAAAGAATTTTAATATTTATTAAGAAAGTTGAATTCTTTCAATGAATTGCGTGAAATTTTTAAAATTGAAACTAATTTCAACAGAATTGTAATTAAAGTTTTTCAAAAAAATACTTGATTAAATAATTTATATATGTAAGTAATAGCTTTATGGCAGTTCTTCAAATAGAATGCAGTTATTTGAAATAAATTATTGTCAGAAATAGAAAAAATTGTAGGTTTTGTATTATAATTCGTGGTATAATTTCATATATAGTTTATAAAAGAAACAAAAAAGACACAAAAATTCAGAATTTTCTTATGAATTTTAAACATTTAATTTTTTCCACTACTTTTAATAAAAATCCCTGACTTTTCCCTGAACTCCCTGATTTCCCTGCCATGTGGCAACAATGTAAATCTCAAGTTCATTTTGAAAAAATTATTTGTAATTTACATAATCGAATAATAGTTATTATAGTTATACTAGTAGTGTATATAGAGTTTACCATTGGCTGATGGTAATTAAGAAGACGGAGGGAGGTTTAACCAAATTTTCAATTTGACAATCAAGACGGATCGTCCGACTTAATATGTACTTTTAAAAAAATACAGCTAATTTTATAAATCAAAAACCAAAGTACACATGTCGAATGAAATGAAAAAGACACCTGACAAGACATATTCAGAGGAGACGAAGACGAGCAAGTTTGCGAGACTCTATACTTATACAGGAATTCAGAAGCATTTCACAAGAACCGTTTCTGATCTCAAGCTATATATACGCTTTACTCGAAGCAGAGGAGTAATATTTCCCGGGATGTAAGCTCCGGAGAATTTCGCAGCACCCTACCAATTCCTTTCTACCACCAAACCCCCTCCCCCCCTTCTCCTTTAGAATTTCCACCTTCCCCGCGTCAACGAAGGGATGCAAATAACGGGTGATAACAACAGACAACCAAAGAGAGAGAGAGAGAGAGAGAGAGAGAGAGAGAGAGAGAGAGAGTGAGTGTGTGTTCAAAATAGGATGGGAATCTCTGTAAGCCTTCACTCTCTTTCCCCTTATTCACTGTCAAAGCATTCACCACCACCACCACTACCACCAAGATTCGAATAGGCTCGTGGGAGGTGGTTGGTGGGATGACAACGCAGTGGGTGGTTGGTGGGGAGGGGGATTTGATGCCTATAGTGGGGTAAAAGATCGGGTAGTGGTGGTTTAGTAGGGAGGGGGGTGAGAACGTCACTCGCTGTCGCATCGAGCGAGAGCGATGAGTGGCGCGCGCTCTCGCTCGTCTTTTGTTTGCGATGCGACTGCCAGCCACCAGTATGACTGAGGGGGTGGTAATCTGTAGGGTATGGGTGGAGAGAATGCTTGCTGAAATTGGGAGGGGGGGGTGGGGTGCTTTGAAAAGGGTGCTCCACCAACTTTTGCACGGTTGAGGAATAGAATGGTTGGTTAGAAATAAGAGGAAGTGATGGGGTGATAATCACAGGATCCACATTACGTTTAAAGCGATTTTCGCGCACTTTTAATGAATTCCGTATGTAAGGACTTTTGTATTTATAAGCATTGGTAAATGTTTCCATATATATATATATATGAGCTTTATCCAAAAGAAAAGTATTTCGCATAAACGAAAATTAGGTGAATAATGTTGAAATCAAGATTGTCAAAAAGTTTCCCTATATCAACAAAATTACAATAAACTTTAGTACCCGCCTTTTATATGAAGAAAATCTGAAAATGTAACGTTGAGAAAATGACAGAGTTGTGGAGGAGATGCAAAGTAGTCTTAATTCGTCAAAAAGTATTCGAGACGAACAAGAAAATACAAAATAGTAGACTCCCGGTTACAATAAAGTTTTAATACCTGTAAGACTCGCCAGCAGCTTCTAATAACTGATCTTATAATCAGATGTTAGTCAATTTATTTGTGACAATTAGCGACCATTCTTCATTCAGAATATGGAAGATCAAACACTGCAAGATCATTAGGAAAAAGATATTTGTAATTTACACAATCGAATAATTATGTTGGCCCGCTTTTAGGCGTCAATGTGTAAAGGATGTAAAGTTGAGAAAATGACTCAGAGTTCGGTACACGGTGGGTGGAGGAGGTGCAAGATTTGGATGTACATATTTGAAAAGCGCACGCGTTATACGCGCTTGTGCAACGGGGCGTGAATACTCTTCACACTTAATGGTGTACAGCGACAGTAGTCCTGAGTGCCGTCATAAGCTGGGTGTTAATAAAAAGAACAATGACATTAATAATCTCTAAATTAATTTGCTTCAATTTAATTTAGTATTGAATATATGTCTCGGCAGTTAGCTCGATAAGCAAAAAGTTGTCAAAAATTCTGTTTTTTTTTTTGTTAAAAAAAATAGTATAATATTAATTTAGACGGTACAGGCAATTTCTAGTAGACCTATATTCCTGAAGTCAATCAATGATTCCAAAGTCAATAATTTCGTCATTCGTGAAAAATGATTTTAAATATGAAAGTGGAAGAAAAAGAATTTTTTGGAAAAAAAAAATACTTGAAATTCAAATAGAGCACAAGTGACAAAAGCCGTCGGAGATAACTTTTGGTCTCTAGCAGGACGAAGTAAGTTTGAGATGACGGAGAAGGGGTCAAAGGATAACACGGGTCTCGACCGCAGTTGCCTTTGACACTAATACGTTTATACGATCGCTTGGCCTCTCGTTTCTCAAAACTTATAATGCTCCACGTACCACACAAATAGAAATGAAAATTCATCTATGCCACATAAAAACAAAACCAATATTTAAGTATATCGTTTATACAATTCTTAATTATGTCATCAAAGAGTAAAAAATGTTATACATTTCAAAAAATTAGAATTTTCTTTTCCTTTAACATAATTGTCATTAAAAATAAGTGTATTTTCCTGATATACCCAAAATGCAAGGGCATTATTTAGAACAATGAATTGTCTCGGTAAGTTATCCGGCCAAGTTTTCCGAACTTTATCGCAGTCAAAGAACTTTAATTAAATATCTCTCGCAAAGACGAAACCAACGAAGATAATACTAGTTTGATTGTCTTTACTGAGTTCCTGACAGAATTCGAAATGAATAATAGTCACGCTCGATAATTACTGCATGCTTGGAAGCCTCCATCGACTTTTGCAATTTGATGAGCTTTTAATTCTTATTCCAATTACAGACTAAGACGAAGGTACAAAAGAATAAGATGTTCTTTTCATTTTAATAATCATTGTCCCTTTAATGCTGTACTTTAATGTTGTATTATCACTGATTTGATTAATGGATGATTGCAAACAATAAATTGCGAATAAAAAGTTACGACTTCGATTAGAAATTTCAAGTAATGAGAATGATGATCATGCCGATGACGACAATATGTATATGATATAGTGATAGCCTAGATCAATTACATTATGACGTGTCTGAAACGGATGCTCTCAGTATCAAACGCCCCGCATATACACTATAGATACAACCCCTTTCGTAAAGTGACTACAGAACAAAGGATTCACTCTCTTCTCCGCGGGAACGGTATAATTATTATGCTCTTTGACGAACTCTTTGTCCGTCAAGAAGAATCGATATTCGCGAAACTATTGTAATCATACGTCACAATCATGACGACGATTCTTCGTGTTACTAGCATAAAAGTTTAGGAACAAAATTTACATTAGTAGTATCACTATCGGCCTAATCTATTATTTCTCTTTTCTTTATTAAATACAACATTTTTTACATATTAGAATCAAAAGTTGAAAAAACGCGTGTTACCTCTCATTTTTGAAAATAAAATACAGAAGAGAAACGAATTTAATGATGTTAGTGGGAAAAAATGTGGTGAAGTCGCACATAACGAGCGACGATTCCTACGCCAGAGGCGAGTTCTTCATTTTCTCGTTTAATGTTTGAATTAATTTTCCGCGCTTATACCGCTCAACATTATTGTACTTTTTCGTTCTATTTTATTTCAAAATTTTTAAACAAAACATATGATATTTTGTAAAGTCCTATCTCGCCACATTTATTTTCAGCGTATTAGCAATAAAAATGAAAATGTTATATACTTTGAGAAATAAATTCGAAATTAAAAACATAATAATAATTCATTTACATTAATTTAAGTATCTTTCAAACTTTAGCATTAAGCTACGAAAAAATAAAAAAAGAATGAGAAAAATGGAATATAAAATTGAATATAGAATAGAGCAAAACAAATTAACTGATAATTATCAGGGATTCATGAATGGATTTTAATTGATCGATGCGATCTATAATTGAAAATGTGAAATAAAACAAGGTAGAGAGTAAACTTGAGAAACAAAACAAGTTTCTAAAATGATATCGCTAAAAAAGGATATCGTGATATTATAATGGAACGAAATGATCCTGAATGAAATCTCAGTCACAGGAATGACAATAGACTGTCGATAATGAATCCCTACTGTCCCCCTCTTCCACCCTGTTCTAAAACCCGTCCTTATGGGCAAGCGTATTCTCTCGGATGGCTTTACTTCAGGTTCCCGTCTCGAAACTACTTTTCGCGACTCCCCTCCCATCAGACGATTCTTCAAGTAAGATATTGACAAAATTGACGGATCAAAATGAAAATTATCCCAATTCCCATTAATTGACTCAATTCAGAAAAATTCGTTAAATTGGAACTTTTTGAATTTTTCAAATTTTTATTTTCATTCAAATCAAATAAAAAAATAATTTTGCACTTTTATGAATTAAATACAATAAACAATTGAATTATATCAAATTTACAAGAAATTTAAAATAACACACTTTATAATTTATACTTATAATCAGGGTTGCCAAGCAACCTGGAAACCTGGAATTTTGATCGGAATCCTGGAAAATTATTGTTTTCTAAAACAGGATTCTAACAGAAATCCGAATTTAAAATTCCATAACTTTTCCATGATTTTCAGGTCAAATTTTACGAAATTCCAGTGGAATTTTAAATCTAATTTCAATATTTTTGGACTCTTTAAAAACACTTTACTTATTTAATAGTCTCCACCCTTTGGTAAAAATTCTAAAATTATCAAAATTTATCAAAAAATTCGAAAAACCGATTTTTTTTAAATTCAACAGTTTCTCTTCTCTTTCATAGTATTTAGCTTCATTATTTTTGTGCTCTTGGAAAATACTTTACTTATTTAATAGTCTCGACTCTTTGGTAAAAAATCTAAAATTATCGAAAATTCGAAAAAATTCAAAAACCGAATTCCTTAAAATTCAACTTTTTTTCCTCTCTTTTATGGGATTTAGCTTCACTATTTTTGTGCTTTAGAAAATACTTTACTTATTAAATAGTCTCGACTCTTTGGTAAAAAATCTAAATTTATCGAAAATTCGAAAATATTAAAAAAAATCGAATTTCTTAAAATTCAACTTTTTTCCCTCTCTTTTATGGGATTTAGCTTCACTATTTTTGTGCTCTTGGAAAATACTTTACTTATTTAATAATCTTGACTCTTTGGTAAAAAATCTAAAATTATCAAAAATTCGAAAAAATTCAAAAAACCGGAATTTCCTAAAATTCAACTTTTTTTCCTCTCTTTTATGGGATTTAGCTTCACTATTTTTGTGCTCTTGAAAATACTTTACTTATTTAATAATCTTGACTCTTTGGTAAAAAATCTAAAATTATCAAAAATTCGAAAAAATTCAAAAAAACCGAATTTCTTAAAATTCAATTTTTTTCCTCTCTTTTATGGATTTAGCTTCACTATTTTTGTGCTCTTGGAAAATACTTACTTATTAAATAGTCTCGACTCTTTGGTAAAAAATCTAAAATTATCAAAAATTCGAAAAAATTCAAAAAAACCGAATTTCTTAAAATTCAACTTTTTTTCCTCTCTTTTATGGGAATTTAGCTTCACTATTTTGTGCTCTTGGAAATACTTTACTTATTTAATATCTTGACTCTTTGGTAAAAATCTAAAATTATCCAAAATTCGAAAAAATTCAAAAAACCGAATTTCTTAAAATTCAACTTTTTTTCCTCTCTTTTATGGGATTTGAGCTTCACTATTTTTGTGCTTTTGGAAAATACTTTACTTATTAAATAGTCTCGACTCTTTGGAAAAAATCTAAAATTATCAAAATTCGAAAAAATTCAAAAAACCGAATTTCTTAAAATTTCAACTTTTTTTCCTCTCTTTTATGGGATTTAGCTTCACTATTTTTGTGCTTTTGGAAAATACTTTACTTATTAAAATAGTTTCAACTCTTTGGTAAAAAATCTAAAATTATCAAAAATTCGAAAAAATTAAAAAAAATCGAATTTCTTAAAATTCAACTTTTTTCTTCTTTTTTATGGCATGTAGCTTCATTATTTTTGTGCTTTTGGAAAATACTTTACTTATTAAATAGTTTCAACTCTTTGGTAAAAATCTAAAATTATCAAAAATTCGAAAAAAATTCAAAAAACCGAATTTCTTAAAATTCAACTTTTTTTCCTCTCTTTTATGGGATTTAGCTTCACTATTTTTGGTGCTCTTGGAAAATACTTTACTTATTTAATAATCTTGACTCTTTGGTAAAAATCTAAAATTATCAAAAATTCGAAAAAATTCAAAAAACCGAATTTCCTTAAAATTCAACTTTTTTTCCTCTCTTTTATGGGATTTAGCTTCACTATTTTTGTGCTCTTGGAAAATACTTTACTTGATTTCAATAATCTTGAATCTTTGGTAAAAAATCTAAAATTATCCAAAAATTCGAAAAAATTCAAAAAACCCGAATTTCCTAAAATTCAACTTTTTTTCCTCTCTTTTATGGGATTTAGCTTCACTATTTTTGTGCTCTTGGAAAATACTTTACTTATTTAATAATCTTGACTCTTTGGTAAAAAAATCTAAAATTATCAAAAATTCGAAAAAATTCAAAAAAACGAATTTCTTAAAATTCCAACTTTTTTTCTCTTTTATGGGATTTAGCTCACTATTTTTGTGCTCTTGGAAAATACTTATTATTAAATAGTCTCGACTCTTTGGTAAAAATCTAAAATTATCAAAAAATTCGCAAAAAATTCCAAAAACCGAATTCGATAAATTTCTTAAAATTCAACTTTTTTCCTCTCTTTTATGGGATTTTAGCTTCACTATTTTTGTGCTCTTGGAAAATACTTTACTTATTTAATAGTCTCGACTCTTTGGTAAAAAATCTAAAATTATCAAAATTCGAAATAAAAAATTCAAAAAACCGAATGTTCTTAAAATTCAACTTTTTTTCCTCTTTTTTATTGGTATTTAAGCTTCACGTGTTTTTTTGTGCTTTGGAAAATACTTTACTTTATAAATAGTCTCGACTCTTTGGTAAAAAATCTAAAATTATCGAAAATTCGAAAAAAATTCAAAAAACCGAATTCTTAAAATCACCTTTTTTTTTTCCTTCTTTTATGGGATTTAGACTTCACTATTTTTGTGCTTTTGGAAAATACTTTACTTATTAAATAGTCTCGACTCTTTGGTAAAAAATCTAAATTTATCGAAAATTCGAAAAAAACATTAAACAAATCGATTTCTAAAATTCAACTTTTTTTCTTCTCTTTTTTTTATGGCATGCTAGCTTCATATATTTTTGTGGCTTTTGGAAAATACTTTATTAGTAGAAGCTGGTAACAACTTTGGTAAAAAATCTTCAAAACAGAAATTCGAAAAAAATTCATAAAAACCGAATTTCTTAAAAATTCAACTTTTTCCTCTTCATTTTGTTATGGATTTAGCTTCACTATTCTTTGTGCTCTTGGAAAATACTTTACTTATTAAATAAGCTTGACACTCTTTGGTAAAAATCTAAAAATTATCAAAAATTCGAAAAAATTCAAAAAACCGAATTTCCTAAAAATTCAACTTTTTTTCCTATCTTTTATGGGATTTGCTTTACTATTTTTGTGCTCTTGGAAATACTTACTTATTTAATAATCTTGATTTTGGGTAAAAAATCTAAAATTATCAACAATTCGAAAAATTCAAAAACCGAATTTCTAAAATTCAATTTTTTTCCTCTCTTTTATGGGATTTAGCTTCA